>NC_070636.1:4259815-4319330 GCF_947347685.1 Pleuronectes platessa | reverse complement strand
AGTCACTTGGAGGTGGACTGATTATGGCTGTTGATGATGTTCTAAGAGTTCTTTGATCCAGGAAATGATTCAAAATGCCATCATCATTTCTCCAGAAGAGATATTCAGAGACTTTCAACTGCCCCATCTGCAAATCAGTCATCATCGCACTTCAGTTTAATATGACAAGAAGAATATTTAATTTTGAATCGGGAGCTGGGACCAGAGATCCTGAAAAATCGACGTTTCATAATCGATTAATCTGCTCATCATATCACCATGTAAACTGCTTTATCTCTAAAAGACTGTAAAGTTTGCAGTATATATTTGTTAGCGTCTTTTTAATTTGGCTAAATTCTTTATGTTGCTGAAGTTTATATTCACTAGAAATCCAATCTCCCAGGATAAAACTTGTAAGAAGGACTGAATTTACCTAACTTGACTTAAATTGAGCGAATAAATATCCTCTGATCGGCATCCTCATGCTTTTCCCCCTTGACAGGAATATAATTTTTGAGAAACACGGAATTTATATATTTTAAAGTTAAAATCTTCAACACAATACTTGTAGGTTCAGTACAAAATGTCTTTAAAGCCCCTTGTTCATGATTTTAATTTGGAAAATGTGATGACCTGGGAGATTCAGTATATTAATTATTAGCAGCATCAATATCATGATATAATACTACATCCCCTCATCATAACGATTTCTTATAGCGACCATTTCCTTCCCCCATATTTCCCAAAAATACTGTGGCATCCTCAGCCGTCATCTAATGTTATCCAGTAAGAATATTGAGGTTGGTCCATTAAATCAAATATTCAGGATATTCTGTATTGGTGAATATCAGCTCTTCGTCCTTTGCAAAAGAAGAAAAAGTGTTTAAAAGTTGAGTAAATTGAGTTTAAATGAGTTCACCCTGTGCTGTTGTTGGTTGAAGAGGTCAGTGACGGATTTGATTATATTACGTTGAAGCTCAACCCTCATTTACATAAGTCAGTTGGAATATGGCTCCTGAGTTCCTGAGCAGTTTTTGCAAACTTTTAAGTCTTTACAGTTGATTTAAAAACTTTTTGGAAGCTTCATCTGAACAGTTTAAATCCCAGTGTGGGTCCATTCTATCTCCTCGTGTAGAGGGTTCATGGTTCTAATGGTGAAACACGTGGAGAAATCAGACTTTCACCCTCCACCACCAAACAGCTCCTAGTGCAATTTATGCTGAGATAGAAAATTAATGCTAATTGTTTTTTCTGTCAATCAATGAATAAATCAATCATTCACTCTCTATATAAATAACCAGGATTTATATAATATTCCAGTTTTCTTTACTCGGTTTTACTTTGAAATTGTTTGTATAGTGTGTGATAGAGTGATTGTGCTGTGAATTGTGGGTGTGGATTTTTTTAAGACGCAGGCTTTTCCCAGTCCAGTGAAGGACTCTATGTAATTGCATTATACAAATTGAGGGCGTAGCATTTTGGAGGCTTCACTAAAGCTGGATTTATTCTGTGTTTCTCCTGCGGGGGGGCCCTGTGTGGAGGCTGTAGATGACATGCGTCCCTTCAAATACACGTGGGAACTATGGGGTCGATTAAGACACCGGGTGGGAACTGGGTTAGTCGTGTTGTCCCCGATATGTTTCTTAGGGTGGCACAGTTTGTTCAGTTCCTTTTCATCTCGAGGACAAATAGTCCTAAATGTCAGGTTTATTGCATCAAGTTCCGCAAACGTTTTTCCTGGGACACTGAGAAAAATTGTAAAAAAAAATGCCCTTATTCACAATGGCAGTAAAAGAAATGATAACATTCTATCGGTTATTCCCTGGGCCCATTATCTTCAACCTAGTGGTACCAGTTGGCTCAGTGCTTTTTACGTAAACCTGGTGAAAAAATGAGCAAACAAACCAACAGACGGTTAAGACAACATCCTTTGAGGAGGTAATGAAAGAATGTAAACACGGTACCTGTTAACCCCTCGTGTGGAGGACTGATCCACTCAGACCTGGTTTACACGTGTAAATAACCTGTGAACTGGATCTGGATTAACCAGGTGAGGAAGGAAAATGCAATTTTGAAAGGTGTGGATCACAGCATCACAGCACCTCCTCACTTCAAAACATGCAGAGCTACAGCCATTATGTTGAAGTTGTTTATTTTCCTTGGTTATACGCGCTGCAGATTTATTTTGAGTATTGACCTTTCGTGCCATCATGATGAAGCACACACACGTTAACCTGATGCGACAGTGTCCAGTGAAAAATCTGCTTTATTATCTTCCCAAAATGTTTAGCTGTGTGTGCTGCGTGGAGCAAAGAAAAGATGAAATCAAAGTGTTTTTTTACTCATCAGGGACCAGGAGTCATATTTACAGGCCAACTGGGTCCAAGTGGGACTCTGGCACTTGACTGAATCTGGCGACTGTCTTTGGCTTCTTTGTCTGTACACGAGCTGGTGTCAGCATCAGAGGAGCCGAGCACATGGTCCTGTACGGGTCCGTGGAGCCGGTTGGCATCAGCAGCCTCCGCATATGGTTCAGCCCCCGAGATGAAAACATGTCCAATCAGTAACAGGCTAAGCTGCTTAGATTATACCTTAGGAACAAAATACATTATCTGGGACTTGTTATGCTTTCTTGGAAATTTACGATTGCATATTAGTAGTATATAAACATAATTTCAACTAGGTCATGGAAGATATTATTGAGGTACTGTGAAATGATGGATTGGTTCACTGAAATAAGACGAAAGTTTGATGAACTTAAAAAAAATAACTTTCATAGGTAACACACAAATTAACTGAGTTTAATCAACTTAAATTCAATAAGGTATATTCACACATAACTTTAATTTGAAACAACAATTGAAGTAAAGGTAGAGTGGTAGGTAATAGTAGTAGTATCAGTAGTTTTTGTGAGGCAGTATGTTGCAGAATGATTTCGGTAATGACATTAATAACAGTAAAAGTTTGTACACATCACATATCTTTCAGATCATTCAAACTGCTACTCAGGATAGTTCAATATATGTTTTTTTTTTTTTTGAACTTAAGTTTTTATTGAACTTTTTTCAGGCATGGTACATGACAAATTAAACATCTTATCAAATTAAACATCATTCTTTATACAGGAAAAACACAGCAAAAAAAAAAAAAAAAAAAAAAAAAAAAAAAAAAAAAAAAACAATAAAACAATAAAACCAGGGTCCTAGTGGGGATCATTATTTACCTTTATGTAATTCCAAAACCTGTCCCAAGGAGTCACCCCCTCCTCCCTGTCATCACTCAATCTACTAAGCATACATTCATAGGATGCAGTTTCAGTCATTGCACATACCCATTCTTTCACATGTGGAATTTCTGGCGCCTTCCAATGTCTTAAAATAACTCGGCAGGCTGTTGTTGTACCCACCGAAATTACAGAAAAATTACATTTGGTTATGTTGGGTAATTGAGACTTGTCCCCCAGTAAACAGAGCTCTGGACTTAGGGGAATTTCTGTTCCAAGCCAGTTACTTAAAATATTTAGAATCTGAGTCCAGAAAGGTCTAATCAAGACGCATTCCCACATACAGTGAAGGAAAGTACCAGTTTCCTCCTTGCATTTCCAGCACAGATCATCACCCAATAGTTTCATCCTATACAGTCTGGATGGTGTGAAATAGAATTTATGTAATACCTTATATTGTGTAAGTTTTCCCCTTGCCTCTCTCACATATTTACCACAATCAGCCACAATTACTGCCCATCTATCACTATTAATCTCTCCACCAAGGTCCCTCTGCCAAATCATCTTTAACTGGTTAGAGTCATTGCCGAGGGAAGAATTAGCAATTTTATAAAATTGTGAGGCTTTTCGTTTTCTGAGTGGAAGTTTCATATAATCGCTCATCATATTATCGGTAATATTGTATGGCTTTGAGGTAATGCAACTCCTCATTTGCAAAAATTTCCAAAAATGATCCTTTCCCACCAAATCAAATTTCTGCAACAGCTTATCATATGACAAAAACACTCCATCTTCAAATAGATCATTAATGGTGTTTAAGCCTCTAGCGTGCCACTGTTTCCAATACACGGGTTTCTTCCCAATGCAGACATCGGGATTATCCCACAATGATGAATATCTTTGTAGAGTATGTGTAAGTTTAAACATTTTATGTACTTTACCCCAAACCTCCCTTGAATGTAAAAGTATTGGATTTGTAATGTTGGACCTTCTTTGTGACAATGCTTCTATAGGTTGGAAAGGCGAGCATATCTCCTTTTCTACCTTCATCCAAGCTGTCTCACCCTCTGCAGCCTGCCAGTACCTTGCTATTTTAGCCATCTCAAAAGCTAAATAATACAATCTAAGATCTGGCAGGCCAAGCCCTCCCTTCTCTCTATGTGCACACAACTTTCTCAATTTAATTCGTGGTCTTTTTCCAACCCATAAAAAATGTTTTATTATATCATCCAATTGTCTAAAGATGGTGGATGGTATATTGATCGGTAGCATCATTGCCACATAACTGAATTGCGGGGCAATTATCATTTTTATAACATTAATTTTTCCCCACAATGTCAGTTTTAGTTTTCCCCACTTATCAAGGTTTGTTTTCATCTTTTGAAGTAAAGGGTTAAAGTTAAGTGCCACTATTTCGTCTATATTCTCATGAAGTTTGATGCCAAGATACTTCATTCCCTGTCGTACCCATCTAAAATTAAACTTCTCCACCATAGATGAGATACATGACTTGGAGAGAGGCATTGCCTCGGATTTGCTCCAGTTGATGGAGTAGCCTGAAAATTTTGAAAAAGATTGGATGGTGTCCATCAGATGAGGCAGCGAAGTCAGAGGTTCGGATACTACTGCTAAAATGTCATCAGCATATACTAATAATTTATGTTCATTGTCTCCTCCCCTTACACCTCTTATTCCAGGGTGTGCTCTAACAGACACTGCTAAAATCTCTAAAAAGATGATAAACAGTAATGGGCTCAATGAACATCCCTGTCTAGTTCCCCGGGTCAGATTAAAGAAGGGAGAGATTATTCCATTTGTCATCACTGCCGCCTTGGGTTCTTTATACAGCATCTTTATCCATTTAATGAAGTTGGGGTTGAAACCAAAATGAGATAGGGTGGAGAACAGAAATTGCCACTCCACCCTATCAAAGGCTTTTTCTGCGTCTAGGGAGATAGCAGCTATAGGAGTATTTTGGGATTTACTCAGCCACATTAGGTGTAGCAAGAGTCTAACATTATCAGTTGAAGTTCTATTTTTCATAAAACCAACCTGACTGGAATGAATGATGCTCGGTAAAACCAATTGTAAACGTGTCGCTAAGATTTTTGTGAGAATCTTACAATCAAGATTGAGCAGACTGATAGGTCTGAAATTGGAGGGATCTGCTGCATCTTTACCTGTTTTGGGAATTAGTGAGATTACCGCTTCATTAAAAGTTGGAGCTACACGACCCTTATCAAATATCTCTTGATACACCCTCTGTAAAACCGGTATAACATTATCTGCAAATGTTTTATAATATTCTACTGGGAGCCCGTCATAACCCGGTGACTTCCCATTTTTCATTGAAAAAATTGCCTTCCTTATTTCATCCTCGGTTATAGGTGTTTCCAAACCATCTGCCTCCTGAGGTTGGAGCCTGGGTACGTCTATATTAAGGAGAAACTGTTCCATATCTTCCTGTGGGGCACTAGGAGACATGGAGGATGTATACAACTTCTCATAATATTGTTGAAATATTTTATTTATATCTTTAGCATCAAAAAATTGTGCACCCCCCTGTTTTATAACTGGTATGGTATTAGCAAAGATTTTTTCCTTCAACTGTCTGGCTAATAATTTCCCCATTTTTTCCCCTCCTTCATAAAAGTTTGTTTTCAGTCTATAAAGAGCATATTCTGCTTTTTTATTATAAATATCATGTAGAGAGTATTTAAGCTTACAGAGTTCTTGAAACTTCTCATTAGAAAAGTGTTTCGACAGGTCTAATTCCTTCTCTTTTATCTCCTTCTCCAAATCCTTAATCCTAGTAACATTCTCTCTTTTCTTTTTAGCGGCTTGTGCTATAAATTTTCCTCTCATATATGCCTTTGAGGCTTCCCACACAGTAGTTATATCTTCAGTGCTACCAATATTGATTTCAAAAAAGCTTTTCAAATCTTCCCCTATTGTCCTTTTAAAAGTTGAGTCCGACATTAAGCCAATGTTTAGTCTCCATCTACCTCTCCTTTCAGTTTTTAGATTGGCCTTAATAAACAACTCGACCGGTGCATGATCTGTAAGGGAGATTGCTTTTATGTCACAGTTAGCCACGTTATCTGCCAGGGAAGTACTTATCAGAAAAAAATCAATTCTAGAATAAGTTTTGTGGCAGTGGGAGAAGAAAGTAAAATCCTTCACATTTGGGTTTATCAGCCTCCATATATCCATTAGTCCAACATCTCTACTCAACATGTGTAAAGCTTCTCTCTCCTTGGTCATGAGAGGAGGTCTGAATGAGCTCTTATCCAGTACTGGATCCATAACTTCGTTGAAATCCCCAGCTAGGACAATTTCACCCTCAGTATCTCCCAGTATTTTATTTACCTCGTGGAAAAAGTTAGGATCTCCCCTGTTAGGTGCATATATGTTGCATAATACAAGAGGCACCCCCTCAACCACTGCTTCCACACAGATAATCCTTCCCTCTGCATCTTTAGTTTGTTTTAACAAAATGAAACTTACATTCTTGTGAACCAAAATCAAAACACCATTACGTTTACTCGAAAATGAGCTATGGAATATATGTCCTACCCATCCCACTTTAAATTTCTCCGCCTCCAGACCCTGCATGTGGGTCTCCTGTATCAGCACAATGTCTGCCTGATTATTTTTCAAAAATGATAATATCTTCCTCCTTTTAATAGGGCTGCTACATCCATTTATATTCCAAGAAATAAACTTAACTGGTCTACTAGTCATGTTTTTTCTATTCTAAAATAAAATAAAATAATAATATAATAATAAAATCAATAGGAAACAAAAAGAGAAAGGAGGAAGATGAGATAAGTACTCTGTGCTTTAAATGTATGTCTGCAACCATTCGTAATAGAAAATGTAACCATTTTTGGCTCCTTATAATAACCACTCATTAACCTGTACCTGCCTGTTTTTGAACACATATAACCAAACCACAGTATAAAAATACAAACTGGGCTTGTACAAAAAGTTGAAACAAAAGGCGTCCGGCTGCTACAACTCAGCCGGAGTCCGAGTGCTGAACGCTCCTCGCTGCTGAAAAAGGAACAAAGAAAAGAAAAGGAAAAAGAAAAGGATAACACGCTTAAGGTCCGTGGGGTTAACGCCGCTCCCATGCAGACCGATCCGTGTCAGGAGAAGCCTCTCGTTGGCCCGCACAGGGGTCGATTCAGTTCAGTACAAAACGCATAGTCTCACATCGGCTACAAACAGCAACTCACCCCTCTCCATTCATCTCAGTCCATAGCTCCTCCCGGTCCTCGCTCATTCATGACTTTCTCCGCGGCTTCGACATTGTTGCAGCTCACGTTTTTTCCTCTCCATTTAAAGTGCAGCGTTGCGGGGAAAGCCAGTGTGTATCTAATGTCGAGCTCGTGTAATTTGCGCTTCACCGGTGTGAACGCTCTCCTCTTCTGCGCCAGCTCTCTAGACATGTCCGGGAACATAGATAGGCGACATTTTTCCCAGACGAATCCTCGCTTTACCTTGGCTGCGTTGATCACGGCATCCCTCGCGGATTGCCTCAAGAAGCGGATCAGCACCGGCCTTGGAGGCTGATCTGCACTCGGCATCGGTGCCAGTTGCCTGTGCACCCTCTCTATCTCCATCTCCCCGTCAGTTTCAACACCGAGTCCCTCCGTCAGAATCTTTCGAACACAATCAAGCAGCGTCCCATTAGTACCGAGGGTCTCCTTCAGTCCCACCAACCTCACATTATTTCGTCTGCTGTGGTTTTCAAGGGCTTGTACTCGGTTCCATAGTTGTTCCGTCTGTTTATCCTTGCTCCCCTTGTCCTTCAGCAGCTGCTCCGACGTCTCCTCCAGGTGTGCGATACGCACCTCGGCCTCGCCCAGCCTCTCCTGCATGGCCGTCACCGTGTTATTCAGCTCCGCCGTTGTTTGTTTAATAGCGGAAACGTCGGTTGCAACGTTTTGCAGTGTGTCGTTCATCTTCGAAATTTCTGCAATTAGCGTTTCCAACTTATCTGATGTGTTCATGGTTGTAAGGGGAGCGTCAGCGTCCTCTAGGTCGACTTCATGCGCCGGGCTTTTCCGGGTAGACGAGCGCGGAGGGTTTCTGAAATATTTCGATGTCGCCATGTCTTCTTATCCTTCCCTGACCGAGAGTATTCTATCTGAGCAATTAAAGTTCTCAGGGTGAGCGTTAGATTACTTAAATATATGCGTTTTACATTAATAACTCAAAAAATAGCATGTGCAGGACAAGAGCCACCCTAACACGCGGCCATCTCGGATGCTGCACCCACGTGACTCCTCGTTCAATATATGTTTATTATCTGGAACGTATTTTCAGACACGTGGAAATGAACAACGAGCACATTAATTTGAAGTATGAGTTCTTTCAGTTTGTGAGATGTGTGAATCTACCAGGAACCAGCAGGAGGAACTCTCCCCGTCCAGTTACTGTTTGACCTCCTAAGTTCTCCGTGTCACTCCTTTAGTTTGCTCTGGGATTCGTGGGTATTTGGATTGTTTGCCATTTTGTTGTACCTCTGTTTCTCCAGAGCAGGTTGACGGAGAACATTTGGCTCTTTTTCATCACCTTCCATCCTCAGATAAAACAAATTCTACTAAAAAGGTGCAGCAGGTCATTAAGTTCCGACCCTGTCGCTCAGTTATCTTATGCCTGTGGTTTCTGTTTGTGCTCGGCTCTGGTGGTTCTCACAGGGCTCACGTAGCTGGCCCCTGTCCATTTTAATGCCTCTGCTGACTCAGTTAAATTTAAGCGTCTTGTCTCTGCCTCTGCTGCCACTTGTAGTCGTCCCCGTCTCCATCTCCCAGATCAGCGTGATGCTCTGAAATCATCTTTTTAACATGTGAGGAATTTAATTTCACGCTGAGGGCATCCTATCCTCCATTTATATGTAAACTGTTTTGATCATTGCATTATAATATATAAAGCCTGGGACGTTGATGGAAACCTTTTGGACGTCGGTGTGTGTTGACACTGCTGAGGCTCCAGAGACAATATTTAAATAGGTGTTAGTTCTTCAAGCAGCTCTTGTTTGACTATTCACACCTCAACTGAAAACACTGTCAGCTTTTCAAATTGGCCACTGGTCCGTCTGGATGTGAGATATAATTTCCATAATTGTTATTTTAGGTCTTAAGAATACCAAAAAAAACTGCTTCACACAGAATTTAAGGGATGCTTTTATCCGAGGGGCCATGTGTGTGTATACTGGATGGTAATCAACCTGTTAACCAGGAATCAGAACACAATAAGCCACTTTTGGGGCCAAAATGTAAGAACAATACACATTCTTCCTCTCAACAAAAGTAAAAGGAAACAAAGTGTGAGGGTAATAAAAGAAACGTCACCCTCCAGTGAATTCAGGACAGAGTGATTAACTCACACTGTCTGAAGAGATAATTTGAATTCAGACTTAACTGCGTGTGTGCCTCACGGGCCCCAAGGTGTGGTGGAGGCTGCAGAGTGGCCCGGCCCAATGTCATGAGCCACTAAATAGTCAGACACCATTTTAAAAAAAAAAGGAGCCTCAACAGTAAAACCCCTGAGTTACTCCGTCTAACTCTGGGCTGGTCTGAGTGTTTGTCATGCTCCTGCTGCCTTCGGCCCCGGCTGTTAACATCAAAAGAGTTCTGAAGTCAAATCACATGAGATAAGTCGTGAGATGCTCGGCCGGAGCTTTTATGAATTTGGAAAACGTCTGCATTGATGTTGTAACGCTGCTCTCTCTTGCAGAAGTGGTTAAGTGTGCATTTAGGGCTCAGGATGAGACGAGTGTGGACGGGGCGTCTGTCCCCTTTGTTTCAGTTTGGCCTCTTGACGGTCTCCTGCCTCTCCTCGGCTCATTTTTTTCTGCCAATGCGACATTTTGGACAGTGCTTAGTCTGGCAACATCACAGGCCTGCTGAGCGAGCTGTTTGGTTCCGAGCGGTGTGTTACCCCTGAGATTTAAGACAATCACGCACATATCCACATCTTAAGTGAAAATAAACCTCTTGATTGCAAATGAGCCCGCAGGCTACGATTTTATTTAACTAAAGTTATCTGCTTTGTGATATACAGACCTGAAAAGTGTCGGAGCAGGTGGCCGGTTTGTATTCGATAACACAAAAGCTCTCATGACTCTGCTGTTTCTAAAGTAACAGACAGGAACTGAAGGATGAGAGGGATCATTTCATTCTGTGCACTTATAGAAAACGGAGACATTTTTTTTTGCTTCTGACACATTGTGTTTTTCCTGGGAAATTTAAACACAGTCTTACACACCTGAAATTTGGGATTAAAACAATGTGATAATACCCTAAGGTTGGGTAACAATTCCATTATGTGATTGCGTTCATTAATGACTTATTATGTGACTAAATCAATGCCTTGTACTCTGTGTTAATGAATAATGTATTAAGTCATATTTAACAAGCAATATATGCATTAATTGGGCCTATAAGAAAACATGGTACTGTTGTTTTATCACTGTTTTCCCCATCGGGCTGTTTTATAGTAAAGATGAAATATAACATTCACATCCTCTCTGTTGCTTCTGTCTGTTGTTTCAGGTGGTGGCTGGAGAAGAACACAGCCCAGTGCTGGATCCCAGGGGGACTGTCAGTGTTGTAAGGACCCTTGAGACGTAGGAGGGTGCATGGAGGGTTCAAGGCCCGTGAAGCCAGGGTCCTCGGCCTGCCTATGGCTGGGGCTGGTCTCGGTGGCTGTCGCCTTCCTTTGTGCGGAGGCAGAGACGACTCCCAGTCCTCCGATCAGCCCCAGCAATAGAACCTGCGGGGGGAACTCCAAGTGCCACGAGGGGATCATCCTGCCCATATGGCATCCAGAGGATCCCTCCATGGGGGACAAGATCGCACGGGTCATTGTGTATTTTGTGGCCATGATCTACATGTTTCTTGGAGTGTCAATCATCGCCGACCGCTTCATGGCAGCCATTGAGGTCATCACGTCCCAGGAGAGGGAGGTTGTCATCAAACGGGCGAACGGTGAGACGACCACCACTACAATCCGGGTGTGGAATGAAACGGTCTCCAACCTCACCCTCATGGCCTTAGGATCGTCCGCCCCTGAGATTATGCTCTCTGTCATTGAGGTGTGTGGACATGATTTCCAATCTGGCGAGCTCGGGCCTGCCACCATTGTTGGCAGCGCAGCGTTCAACATGTTTGTCATCATTGGCCTCTGTGTTTCCGTCATTCCCCAAGGAGAGGTACGCAAGGTCAAACACCTCCGGGTTTTCTTTGTCACTGCAGGCTGGAGTATCTTCGCTTACATCTGGCTCTACATGATACTGGCTGTGTTTTCTCCCAATGTAGTCCAGGTCTGGGAGGGTCTACTCACACTGGCTTTCTTCCCCATATGTGTACTCCTCGCCTGGGTGGCGGACAGACGACTGCTGTTCTTTAGGTTCATGCACAAGAAGTATCGCACTGACAAACACAGGGCGGTCATCATCGAGACGGAGGCTGAGCGCTCCAAGGGGATCGAGATGGACGGCAAGCTGGTCAACTCTCACTACATGGACGGGGGTGCGGTGAGCAATATGATCGGTTTGATTGAGGGTAAAGAGGTGGACGACTCCCGGCGAGACATGATCCGCATCCTGAAAGATCTGAAGCAGAAGCACCCAGAGAAAGAGATGGATCAGCTGGTTGAGATGGCCAACTACTACGCTCTGTCGCACCAGCAAAAGAGCCGCGCCTTCTACCGCATCCAGGCCACACGTATGATGACGGGCGCCGGAAACATCCTGAAGAAACACGTCGCGGAACAGGCGAAGAAGTGCACGAGTGTGCAGGAGGTGCACGTGGAGGAGCCAGACGAGTATGTGTCCCGGATCGCTTTCGACCCTGCCGTCTACCAGTGCCTGGAGAACTGTGGCGCCGCCATTCTGACCATCACCAGAAAGGGTGGCGACATCAACAAGACGATCTACGTGGATTACAAGACCGAGGACGGGTCAGCTAACGCTGGGGCCGACTACGAGTTCACAGAGGGAACAATGGTATTCAAACCAGGGGAGATGTTCAAGGAAATAAGCGTTGGCATCATAGACGACGACATCTTTGAAGAGGACGAGCACTTTTTTGTGCGCCTCGGTAATCTGCGTGTCCTGGAGACCGAGGACGAGCTGCTGTCCCCCAACAGTCTCCCCTACCCGAAGGCCATGCTGGGCTTCCCCACCGTGGCCACTGTGACCATCCTGGATGACGACCATTCGGGCATCTTCACCTTTGAGAGCAGCTCGGTGCACATCAGTGAAAGCGTCGGCATTATGGAACTGAAGGTGCTGAGGACCTCTGGAGCGAGGGGGACGATCATTGTGCCTTATCGCACCTTGGAGGGACTTGCCAAAGGAGGCGGCGAGGACTTCGAAGACACGTACGGGGAGCTGGAGTTCAAAAACGACGAGACGTGGTAAGACAGCATCTCTGTTTCTCTCATGGTTGTGGCTTTTCATCAAGGTGTTATTGTGGATTTATTGTGATGTTTTGTAATCACCCAAGGGTTATTGAAATGAGTCATAGATAAGCTACTTTCTTTGCATTCCTGTTTACAATCCCATTGATATGTGTGTTTTGATTTGGCATCACAGTTTGATGATGTAACCTCGTCGAGAAACAGCAGCTTCGGTGCAAATGATACCATCGTGAACTTCAAAGTGGTTCAGCTGAAACAAACATGTTGTCGTCTTTGCTTCTTGACATTTAATTCATAACATAGTTTGGTAACCTGTTCGTGGGCTGTCAGCTTTTATCGCTCTTTGAATTTGAAATGCTCTCTCTCTCTCTCGCGCTCTCTCTCTCTCTCTCTCTTTACACAGTCAGACAGTATATCTGAGCATGCCACTCTCTATCCCCTTGTTTTCCTGTCAAGAGATTCTGCATCAGAGTGCTTTGGTCGCATGTAACAGGGATTCCACTTTTGGGATTCGTCACACAAGCGTGGAGACAGGAAGTCCTCAACTAACCCTCTCCTACAATCCCTGCTGCTTTCGTGTCATTCTTTATTGCCGGCGTCTCATGTCTCCTTCCACTGAAATAAAGCTGAAGGGAAGAAACCGATATGCACAATATGAAAAAGGAGGGGGGATTACAACAGGCTCAGGTTTGTGCAATGGCCGTCTTTTACGTTAGTGGGTAGACTGGGTCAAAATGAGTTACGTGACTGGAGCTTTGACGCCTTTTGGGTGCAGCCGTGATTCCAAAGCTTGAGTAGTGGTGACGTTCTATAAAAATATGTGTATCAGCCTCGTCAGCTGTACTATCTGTGAATGATACTACACCACAATAACAGCGGTCACAACTGAGTGGGCATGTTTTGTCAGTGTTGCCATGATAGCAACCTTCTTACTGGTGTACCAGTAGCATGGAGGTCATGTATTGTACGATGCCACAGCCCACAGTCCCCTGAGTGTCAGCCGTGGCTCCAGGAGACCGGCATGTGCACGTAACTGCTCCTCTTGAGAAATATTGATTTGTTTATTTCACAGCTTGCATCCGCTTGCATCTCAGACGTCGGCCCCGCAGACGCTAAATCAAAGTGTCATGCGTCCGTGACGTCCCCTTCCCCCACAGATCAGAGCCCCTCTCAGCTGGCAGGGTCTGTGCTGCAGGGTCTGTGCTGCAGGGTCTGTGCTGCAGGGTCTGTGCTGCAGGGTGAGTATTCCTGAGGGCGAGTGCAGCCCAGGAGACTGGCAGCGGGGTAAAGAGTGTCTGGGTGATCAGCATGCTCTCGGGGTCCCGGCTGAGCTCTCAGGGTTTTGTTTGATTTATATTTTGGGCCTGGCCTGAAGGCTGCCAGGGGAGTGGGGGGGGAGGGGGGGGGGGGGAGGGGGGGAATCGCTGTGATGCTGTTGGCATTGTGAGGGAATTCTGGTCTATCGATCCGTCCATTGTGTGACACACGGTGCTGCGAGTTAGATGCTCTTACATTCCGGCGTCGCTCCGTGAGAGTGTGAGACTCCTCGCTCTGTGAATTGATAAAGTTGTGTAGATAGGTATTCATCTGAATGACTGTACGGTCGAAGAATTATATCTGCAGATACATTTATGAGAAATAATGATGGATAATGATCATAGCTTCGCCAAGGAGGTTATAATTCAACCACTCTCCGTTTGTTTATTTAGAAGGATTATGCAAATACCACTGAACAGATTTCAATGAAACCTAGAGGGGGGGGTAGGACATGAGCCAACACAGAACCTGTATGGATTTGGTTGATTCAAAATAATTATTACTTTTTATGGAACAGTGTGGATTCCGTCACGATCCATTTCAGAGAAGTGACATAGTCTTCTCCCCAGGTAGCATAACGCCATCTCAGAAAACCCTCTATTATCTCAGTTGCTTAATTTATACAAAAATATTGCTATTTCTTGCCAGGTAACCAGAGCAGACTGGGAAAGTAACTGGTACTGGACCAAGAAATGGTCCAGCACATCACCTGCAAAATGTTGAATGGGAGATAATGTGTTTTAATTAGTATCTGGTAGTCTGGTATACTTGAAGATTGGAGTGGGCCAGGTTGGATTTTTCCCCCTGTTCCCAGTCTTAATGTTAAACTAACCATCTCCTGGCTGTGGCCTCATATCTAACAAACATCTTCTCATCCACTGGAAGTCGATTTCTTCAAATCATTCGATGTGAGGCCGACTTCTATTTGAGAGACAAACCTTTATTTTCATCTGGGGCTGGGGAGATTTATGATTTAATCAAACTGATCTGGATTAATTGTTAGGTTGAGTCAAAGGTCGTAATGTCCGCCCTTTAATCCTTTTACCATCAACCACCATATTGTTGCTTTAAATAAGTTGTAAATGCAAGGTTTGACATTTTCCTTGACATTGAGGAGAGGCCTTGTGCATACAAAGATATAATGATATGATTATGAAAGCACAGGGGCCGTCAGTGGAGTGCAAACCTCAGCCAAGGGCCAACAGTACCCTTGTGGAGCTACATCTGAATTCACTGCATTTCTATTTTGATCTGCACCAAATTGCACAAACTCATAGATATCAGTCGCCTAAATATGCCGGATTTTTTCAGATTGATTAAATCAAATTCTATGAGTTATTCCCTTCGAAAAAACGCCCCACCCCTTCACAAGAATTTATGGAAATCGAGTGCTACTTGGCAGAAGTTAAATAAAAAGAATAAAATTCACCATCTGAACTAATGTTGAATAAATAGTCCTAAAGTTCCTAATGTACAGTTTTATTGTCCACATTGACAGACGGGGTTTAAAATAAACAAGATGGCATTTTTACTGCCAAAAGAGACGGCACAAGAAGATATGATATATTATTATTATTGTAAATATTAAACTAACATTACGCAGTCAGTGGGGATTAATCTCTCGCTATGGAGTAATGATAACTGTTCTATTATTACTCAGAACACACAGGACATTATTCAGTTAACAATGCCAAATGTTCGTATGCATGAACACGCTCTCATATAATTATGAAAATCTTTCCTTCAACCTTCAGAGGCTTCTGGATCTTTTGCAGAAACGGCCGACTGCTGCTACAGAAGTCCCAACAAATCTCCAGAAATTTCCATAATTACACTCAGATAGTGATGAATTAGAATCTGTGTGCATCCATAAGGAAGACAAAGAGGAGCAGTGGAAGTGACAGCTTCATCCAGACGCATGCAGGAAGATTCATGAGAGCATTTCCATACACAAAGCAAAGGGGGTGAATGTGTGGAATATTCACTAAAGGCATAATTACAATGATGTTTCTTCCACTGCCTTGAAAGCTCTCCTCAGGTCGTTTATTGCACTCATGACATGAAATATAGAGATTCCCTTTGCCTCCATTGCCTTTCACTTTCATATTCAACCAATAGCGTGCATAGAAATCGAAAATGAAAATGTTTGTTTCCATTTTGCACAGAAATTTGCAGGATTTCCTTCTTGGCACGTGGATAAATCTGCTTTGCTGCTTATTCAACTGTGACAATGGAAATGAATCCCTGTCTAAAGGGCAAGGGATCTTTATTTTATTCATATTTCATTCAATGTACTTTGGGACAATTAGTCCACGAGACGCTTGGGCTCTCATGCGCTTCCTTTCTTTCTGCCCGTGTTCTACGAGGCATTGACTCTCAATCTCCTTTGACACACTTTGGGCCCATTGTTTTCAACCAGAGTGGAAATTTATTACACTCCTAATCTGGAGCTCTGGAACACATCCCTCCAATTCTTATCCAGACAATAGTTCTCAGCACGGAGGATGGAGTTTAATAGTTTTCTGCTCCGAGCCGACAGATATGAACCTCGTCCACAAGCTTCTTAAATGTATGTTCACTACGGCAGGAAACTTAGAAAATGATTCCTAAGGGGTTACATCTTGAGGTGGTTTGTGACACTTAAAATGAGCTGATGTGTATTTTACATTTGAATTTATTCATTTAGCAGATGCTTCTGTCCAAACATTGTGAAAACCAAGTCAGAGTTGTTGGTCTCAGTGTGGACATGAGAGCAGGGCTGTGAGATAAGTTGCATTTAGTGTGTTTATTGTTTTTTAATTAATCAATTTATGATTTTTAATACAACATGGAAACAAGGTCACATCTTCAGATGGCTTGTTTCATTCAATCAGTCCAGAAACCCCAAATTTTCTATTTTAATAAAAAAGACAGAGCAGTCATAGTCATGTTGTTTGAGCTGAAATATCAAAATGAATCGCCGGAAATGGCTGTTTAATTTTTCCTTTTGATCAACTGATAACAATTGTTTCAGCACATAACAAAAATGTTTCCCTCTCGTATTATTTGAAAGATTTTGTAAGATAGAATTACTAGAGAAGTCTGAGGAAAAAGCTACTTTGACCAACAGTACTAGTGCTGGAAGTATTAATTGACCGGTTTACCATTTGACCAACTTAAATTGATTGTTTTGAGGCATTTTTAAAGAAACAAATATGACATTAATGTCTTGTTTCAACTTCTCCAATGTGACTAATTGGTTTAGTGGTTTCCTTGTACAAATATATGTAAATATAATGGTCAGGAACCAGTGGTATATGCTCACTTTGCTGCTGAGCATATTAAACAGATAGAGGTGTCGGCCTTCTGCTTCCTTTGACCCAGTGAAGGTTCCACAGCTGTGAGGTGCAGAAGCTCGGTCCCCGGAGAGCTGCATGTTTAACTAGGCACTGATGGATTCATAAACAAATGGATGGTGTTCAGCGGACGGACCAGAATCAGCCAAAGTAATTGCCACTGTGGTCACGCTGTATGAGCACGACTCTCCCGCTTGTAAACCCGCCTCGTATTTTCATATAAATAACATCGTGCACGGGGGGATGCTCATAAGATGCCCCGTTCCCTCCCCCCGTGATCTGCCCCACCTCCTCCAGTACGTGCACCCACCTCCTCCAGTATGTGCACGCACCTCCTCCAACCCCCTTTGCTTAATATCTCAGGAACGGGTAGCTGTCATGACTGACAGAACACATGTCCTCGCTGATCCTCGTCCTGCTGACTGCTCAGCTTTCCCCCCCTGCCAGCACTTTCTCAGGCATCCTGGAATAGACCCAGTAGGTTAACCTTACCAGTCCCCCCACCCCCCCCACCCCAACCCCCCATCACACCACCAGGATCATCTCCAGCGTCAGCTAATCATATTCATGTACTTTTGTTGTGTTTTATTCATGCTAGCCCCATAATTTCTGTTCTGGCAATAAGTGGAATGTGTCTTTGTATGCTCACCGTGCCGCAAGGTGCAGTAACACTTTCTATTCTCTGGTGAGGTAGTGTAGTTGGTAGTATTTGTTGTGTTTGTGCTTTATTACGGCTTGTGTCCACTTAGAGGTGAACCTGTGCTTGTAAACAAAAAAATTGCACCGACTCGCTTGTGGGAGATTTTCTGGTCGGTTCTGGTTTTAGAGTTCAGGAGATGAAGGCTCAGGAAAAAAATTGAATTCCAATAGCTGTAACCAAAGCAAAGCACGAGGGACTTGTTCCAGAAAGCAGGAGCAAGATATTATTATTCTGGAGGTGTAGCAGGTGGGATAATGGAATGTTATGGTGAAGCAGCTTCTAACCAAAGCTTTTTAAATGCTACCAAAACAGCTTAAGGCTTAAAGTTCTGCTGCCTTTACATATGAAAATAGCTACGTAACCGTCACTGACCACATACTTGGATCCGTCCTTTACGTTGACATGGTTGTTAAGCAGTACATCCACTAGAGGGCAGCACAAAGAATTGGACAAATCAGACCTGGGACCTCATACTAGCTTCAAAAGATTTCCAATAGTTCTTCAATTCGTATCTTGGGGACCATGAAATCTGCACAAACCTTGTGTTAGCAGAGGATCTCACTCCAGGGCAACACAAAGTTCGTCACACAAACGACAATCGCACACTGTAGGAAATATCTGGTGTTTCCATCCGTATGAAGCCAGAAACGCACAAATCCTCTGTTTTGGAGTGAACACATTCCTTTAGGAGCACCAGGGATAAAACAGCCTGGAATTATTCAGTGTACCACTTCGGCCCCCCCGCTGTCCTCAGATCCGTGTCTCATGCAAAACGCTAACACACCTTCACACGTTCAGGTGGAAGATTCATGGGAACATTTATCTTTTCAAACTTATTGTCGCTTTTGCACTTTTGCTGCTGCTCACACACACACACACACACACACACACACACACACTCACACACACAAACACACACTCACACACACACAAACACACACTCACAGAAGCACTAACTCACACACAGGTTGAGTGGCAATAAATATGCCGGCCCGGAGTTTGTTCCTCCCAGTTGGGGAATGCAATTAAGTTAAAGCTTATTTATAACACAATTCAGTGTGGGGCGTGTCCCCGGCTCCGAGCCCCCCCCCCCCCCCCCCCCCCCGCCCTCCCCCCTCGAGTGTTTGTGTGTAAATCTGACGGAGGATCATATATTCAGGTTCCCCAAACTTCTGACAGTCTCTCAGGCTTAATAGAGTTAGGATGGAGGTAAGTGCATCAGTTTTACCCAGTTGAGTGTCAAAGTGTTTTCAGCTACAATCTTTTAGCAAATAAACAACGGGGCAAACTTTAAATATTCTCAGTGCTTGGAAGGAGATGTTATATACACAAATACTAAATATAAGCATTTAAAGTATTTATCTTTAATTATAATTAGGCAATTCAACTATTTATACGGTGTTCCTTTTAAAGTTAGCCATATTCTTTGAGGATTGTGAAGCTGAATATGAATGAATGTGTAATAAAAGCATTCGTGTGAGATTGTTTTAAAGTTAAAGTAACAAAACAAATATTTCAATCACTTCCCTCTAATAGTATCTGGCCAAATACTTTCCATAGCATATTACTAGCCCAAGTCACAAGGACAAGAGATGTTGTCATTGGTCGGGAGTTCTGTTCATGGTCCCCAGAGGACGAGCTGTGATTCTGACTGAGGTGACGACCTCTCGTCTTCTCCTCTCGTGACCCCACCAGGTCGATATATGTGGATTTGACTGGATTGCCAATGAAAGTGGGTTTCACGTTCTGAAACCTGACTGTGCTGTGGTGTCGGATGTGCGTCTTTAATTAGTTTGTGAGTCGACGGCTCGTGTCCTCTTATCGCTGCCTTCAGTCACATCTGACGTGCTGCAAATAGGAGCTGCCTGCCGGGAGACACCCTTCATGTCGGCCTCCTAGAGGTGACAAGTGGGACATGGGAACTTTTTTATTGGCTGTGATATCAAGAGCTTGACATCGTGGAATGTGGAATGTGTGTCTAGAGAAATAGTGAAGCATGGAAAAGAAATCATCAAATTAAATAAAAAACATGAAAAGTTTTTATTCTACGAGGCCTTCTGCTGATTTTACTCATGTCGCAGCTTTTAAAAGACAGATGTTGCCGTGTGTCTTCTGGGTTTGTCTCATTTAGCTGTAAATATTTAACAGTGTGCTTCCATTTCCCAGCTCGACCTACTGGGGCTAACAAAGTGTGCTTTTCAGTTGCATCATGGGAAATGTCGGATCCAGCGTTATGCTACTTTTGATTTTGGCCTTCTTTTAAAGTCCCAAACTTCACTCCAATACCATTTTTCCAAAACTAAGGCACAAGGAAACAAAGATGAAACCAAAATGCCCCTCCCCCCCGCCCCTGCTTCCATATCCAGCATCTGCATACTTTGATAAAGGTCAGAGTGGCTCCACATGCAGCAGCTTCCTCTTTGCACAGCGCAGCAGCTCTAGGACCAGTAATCGATACAGAGAGAGGAGCTGAGGTTGCACCGAGCTCAGTGACAGAGGAGCAGGAGGTGCAGGGGATCAGGGGCTGCAGGAGGTGCAGGATATATAAGAAGCATATGAAAGGTTGAGTCAGATGTAGAATGGTGATTTGACTTGTGTGAGTTTTCTTTAAAACACCTTTAAGGTTGACTCCTTCAGAGCTTTCCCATAAATTTGAGTTTTTACTTGTGGTTGTTATCTGTGGTGAAGTGGAGCTCAAAGCTTTTCCACACCACTTCACAAATATCACCCGTCAATCAAACATTTTAAAATGTTTGCAAATGATATATTTTGGACCAAATAAGTAAACATGATGATATTTAATAATGTAACATACAACCCAAAGAAAACAATAAAAATCCTTGATTTTTAAGATGATAGAACCAGATTAAGCTGATTGTTTGTTTTTTAAAGGATCCATTTATCAAAATAGCTGCATTGTAAATGACCTTTGTTGTTTCAGCTATACATTGATGATGAAATTAGCAAAGGAGCGATGATGAAGAAGTTTGGATTTTGACTCTCGGCCCTATCTTGTCTTCTAGATAGAAAACTGCTTTCCCCCTCTTCTTTTAGATGTTGTGCACTCGAGTCAGATATGTTTTTTCTCAGGCTTGTAGCCGCCTCCCTTTCCCCCCACGTCCCCTCCATCCCTGCAGTTGTTCTATTTCCTCCAAACACATTGAGCCATTACTGGATGTGACCTGCCTCCAGTCCTCCTCTCCTCTCGGCTCCTCTCTGTGCCGGGCCGGACCAGCTTCCCCCTCCGGCAGCTCGGGGGTTCCTCCTTCAGGGGGAACTCTCTCCTCCACATCGTTCCCACGGTGCTGCAGCAGAAAATGCGCCAGAATGCATCAGTAGTTCCTCGCTCCACCCTTTCCTACCCCACTCCTAAACACCAACCTCCCCCTCCACCCTTCAGCCCCTCTCCCATGCCTCATCTTCCTCCAGCCACCATGCACGTGTCAGCTGTTTTAAACAAACCTTCCATTTGTGTTTTGAAGCTGAATTAAGTCGGGGACTGCCCCTCGCTTTGCAAGAGTATGATATTAAATGCGACTTTATTTACAGTTTTTATATTTAGACTGAAAGATTGTAGCCCTGTGATTATGACCTCTGCTGTTTTTCATCTCTTTATTTGTCTGTTGTTTGCAGGATTACGCAAAATATAGAGATGGAGATTACATGAAACTTGGTGGAAGGATGTTGTATGATTCGGGAAAGAGGACATTACATTTTGGCTCAGGATCAGGGGGCGGAGTCAGGAATCATTTTCCAACTTTCTTTACACTGTGAGATTTGAGTTCTGCAACATTTATGAAGATTTCTCAGAGATTTGATGTTTGGATCTTGATGAAAACAAGACATAGGGATAATTATCTGCAGATCCAATTGAAAATCCAGATCTAGTGACTTAATATGTTGTTAAATTTAAATGTAGTCCTAATAATTATGACTAGTTATGACTTTCCACAAGTCCAAAAAACTAGTAAAATGCTGCAGACTGGAATCCAAGTACACTGTTTTTAATTTCTGCACTTTTCACTTCAGACATTTCGTTTCAGCATCAAAATTCAAAGGTTAACAATCATTTGGAGAAATGGATTTGCTCCTTGGCTCAGATACATATCTGCTGAGCTGCCTCTCTGATCTTAGAAGCCAGTTGCTGACTCTAGAGACGCTTTGATGAGCCTGTGTGATGGCTCGCCTTCAAAAGAGCCACGGCACCACCGAGTGCAGAGGAGTCTTGTGATCAGTTGAAGGAAACGTTATTCTACATCGCTCCTCCATCATGGACAGCTTGTTTATTCTTCTCCCTTCTGTCTCGACTTTGCCTCCCTGAGGAAAGAACGGTCTGACCCCTGAGGCACAGGACTCTCTCCCCGGGGCCTTGAGGACAGGGTTGAAGACGGGACGCTCGACACATATCGGATACTCGTGTGTGTTTGTGTTTGTGGTTGTGTATTTCTCCTTGAAGAGAGGAGGATTGCTTTTATAATCCTCCCTGTTTATACCACTCGACGAGGCAGATTAACAGGTCTTCAGTGACTCAGGCTCTGCAGCCGGGGGAAAGGTTACTCTTAGGCTCCTCCAAACTCTCCTGCATGATGATATCTGCATCACACACCCAGAACAGTGGTGGCACAAGGACGCAGCTCCTTCAGCTCCCACTGTTACAGATCGTGGCTGGAGAAGTTGAGCTCCGGATGATGTTCACTGAGTCCCGACAGGAAGCAGAGGCCGGGGGGGAGGCTGACACAAGCTGGAGGTTAAGGTTTCCCCCACGAGCCCAGATACAGATTCTGATCCAGTCTCGTCTGTTCTGGTTCCTCATTGATACAGTTTGCTGGATTTCGTTTGTCGTGCTTGTTGAATTCTGATAGATTTTCTTCTTATGCATTACCTGTAGAGATTTTTTATTATTATTTTAAGCATCTTTAGCCATTGTTCAGAAAACTTGCATAATATCAGACATCAGAAGACGCCCTCACCCTGTGATGACCTGTGGTGAATGGAAGGTCGTCAGCTCCACATTCATCAGTGTTTGAACGATCAATCTTTTCAGTGGGAATTTCATCGCTACTTTAAAAATGTTTTAATTTCATTTGGGATCAGAAAGGAATCCAAAACATCAGAATTTGACATTTTACTTGCAAATGGGTAACATTTCTGAATTTAATTGACTGGTAAGTGAACATATTAATTCGCAGTGAAAGCTAGAATATTAAATTTCTCTTCTGTAGCCGTCTGGACTGCAGCTTTATTTTGTCAGTGCCCTCATCCCTGTGTTAAAAAACATCCTGTGCACCAAACAACCGGGGTTCTGATCCAGACCCATTCTAGACCCGTGAACTGTAGGTGTCCGAGCTCAGCCCACAGGAAGCTCAGTCACGCCAGACATTCGGTAATCAAAGTGGAGGGGGGGGGGGCAGGATGACCGCGGAGGGTCAACTTGGCAAACAAATGTGTGTGTGCGGCCCCTCTGGGGTCCAGAGATGGGAGGAGCTGTCATGTTGAGGGAGCTGGCAAAAGATGAAGAGGTTTACGCTGCTGGGATCACAGCTCCACCAAGGGCCTGCAGGACCTCCTTCACTCAACCTATCTCCTCCTCTATCTCCCCTTTCATTTCCCTCTCCTTTGATTCTCTCCGTGTTCTTTTGTCTCCTATCGTGTTGTGGGCTCTTGTTCTTGGCTCCCTCGTGCTCTCTTCACCCCCCCCCCCCCCCCCCCCCCCGGTCACATATTCCTCTTGGTTTTATCTGTCCCAGCCTATTTTCAAGCCAATCTTTCTCTATCTCTTTCTCTCCTCCTCCCTCCTCCCTCCTCCTCTGTATCTCAGTGTTAATTTCTTTTCATTTGAATTGTTCTAATTCCATTTTCATTTCATTCCCCCACCATCGTTCATATTTATTATTTAAGCCCTCAGCCGTGCCTCCGTACGTGCCCTCCCCTCTTTATAGATGTTGGCCTACTTCTGTCTCAACCTGTAATTGTGCCTTGGAGTGAGGGCTGCTCACAAGTCTGCACCCACGTCCATTAGAGTGTCACAGCACAGCAGTGGTGGCGTCGAACTTGTGGGTTCAAACTGCTTATGCACGTTTAACAAAATGCATAATTCCATGATTGTTGTGGGATGTATATTTAGCTGAATATTACTGAGGAGGCCCTCGTGTATTTTTGCCGTGACAGTGACGGGGAGAAAATATTGCTAGGGATGAAACTAATAATTATTTCTCATCACTCCATAATTGGTGATTATTTGCCATTTTTAAAGCCATTTCAACAATATAAAAAAACAGAAACGCTGGAATTGTCTTTGGTGTAATTCACATTTTGTCTCCTCTGAACTCTGGCTCCTCTGAAGGCTTCTTTTTTGCAATTCTGCTTCACACTCGATGTAAAAGGAAATAAAGCTGATGACACGTGAGGTGCCAGCGTACAGCTCCAGATGGTACAGGCTGTTCCTACACTATACATGTGCATAACATCTTTGAGCAGAAAAGTATTTATAGGGAATAAAACCTCTCCACCCATGAGGACCAACGTAAGGGGAAATGAGAGGGTTGTCATTTCTGGATGTAAACTCCCAAAAATACATTTGCCTTCTTGCCACTGTGGTGTGGCACCTGTCATGTTAGATTTCATCCAACCCCGGGTGTAGCGGGCGCTCCTCAACATGCCACCAACCGAGGCAGCAAGGGGACAGCGGGGGGGGAGGTGGTGGTGAAATGAAACAAGCAGGGAGCAGGACGAGATGCAGACGGATAACGAAGGAATAGAGAGAGAGAGAGAGAGAGAGAGAGAGAGGGTGAGGCGGAGACGACATCAGCAGGAACAAGGTGCAGAGAGATAATGATGGAGACAAAATGAGAGGCAGAGGCAAACAGATGGAGAGAGAACACAGCGTCTGAGACGGACAGGAGCAAATGAGAGGAAAACAGCGAGTGAGAGGGAAAGGAGGAAGCGGATAAAGAGAGGGATGGAAAACGAGAGGAAGCGAGAGAATCAGGAATGAGAGAGAAAATGTGCCCCCCCCCCCCCCCCCCCCCAGGTTTGTGTGTTGGCAGATTAGATGTGGCTTGACCAGGTGTGTGTGGGGGGGGGGGAAGGCTCTGATTATTGTGGCCAACAGCATGAAAGTCCTGTTGTTGTGAAGATTAGCGAGATAAAGTGGTAGATTGGTTGTAAAACCAAAAATAGCCACAAAATGAATTACCTGCGTGCAAAAAAGAGACAATTTAACCTCATCTGGCCTTTTGTTAGACTCTCAGAGAAGAAGGAATTTCGCTTTTGAACTTATTATTGCACCTAAAGCCAATTTGTGTCGATGGAAGATTAATTCAGTCTTTGGGTGACGAAGATAAAAACACAATTTATGCTCCGTTTGCATGTTTATACTTTACATTTATATTAACAGGTCACTTACTTACTTCACCCCGCTCTCCTGGCTGCAGCCCTATTATATGTAAAATGCCCCCCCCCCTCTGCAATAAGGTGATTTATTAAAACTATCGACTCTCTGCCCTCTCGTCTGTGCAGCGCTGGCAAAAAATCTGCTGTTATCCAATCTGCACATGCACGAAGTATCAACCGCCATTGACACTAATTTTAAATGGATTACAACCAGCTGACAGAAGCTTATAGGTTTAAGTTATTGGGAGACTAAAGATTGATCATAGGAACCCAACCCTGTCTTGTCTCTTTGGTATATTCAGTCGAGATGTTTCGATTTTTTTTTTGAAAACAATACCTCAATATAATATATGTTTCTTCTTCCCTCTTATCTCACATGAGCTGTTGTTTAGAAAAATGTCGGGAAGGTTTAACTTAATGTGCTTTGTCTGGATGTGAGACTCACTGTCGCCTCCTTTCTCCTGAACACGCCGTTACATAAAACAAACGCTTCCTATTGAAGTGAATACAGGACCGTACCAATGTGGGTGGCGGGGGTAGAGCCGGGTCTCTGAGAGCAGAATGAGACGGGCAGCACGTGTTCCCTGGTAGAGAGAAGGCAGTGAGGCTTTCCACAGGCCTAATTAAAACTCCCAATGCTATGAATTCTCTTTAATCTCTACACACAGGCCCAGTGGACAGGTTTCAGTGTCACGTTCCCCTCTGTGCTTCGGCCCTCTACACTCCTCTTCCTCTCGTTTGAGTCTCGCTTTCCTTTAATGTCATTTTAATCAGGGTAACGTTCATGTGACTGGGTTTCAATGGGTTTATTATTATGTAGGTTAGTTTTAAGCTTCTTTTTTTTGCTCGTTTTCCAGAAATTGTTTTGCTATTTTTAAGGTAGTTTTAGTTTTAAACCATATAGACACTTTAAACATCAAATTATCATCACATTAGATTTTTATTTGATAGTTTGACATTTTGGGAAGTGAACAGATTCCATGTTTAACGACTGAGTTCACCACATTCGTGTCCGTGTCCATTAAATATGCTGCAGCTGAAATACAGCTAGCGTAGCTTAGCACAAAGACTGGTCAGGGGGGGGAACCGTTAGCCTTGCATGGATCTTTTAAGCATTAGAGTTGCTGGAAGGTACATTTAGTGATTTAGGACGAAGCTGCCGGCTATAGCGTCTTCTTAAGTGAAATTAGCTTATTAGTCAATATTCTCATGTAACTCCCACAGAAAGAAAAGTCTGTGCTTATTAAATATTAGAATAAAGGATTTATTCCTCCAATTCTGAATCTTAACTTTAAAGGTTCGTATGAAGTAAAACAAAGACACAGATCTTTGACAGACATTTACAGAATAAATGTCCCTATTGTGAATATTGTATTTACAACTTTAGGAGCTTTTGAGCTGAAGGTAATTGACTTCCTGAACTGAAATCTTCTAACCCAATTCTTTTCGAAAAAATGGATTCTGTCATATCCTATTCATTTTTACATAATAAACCGGAATACAACATCTTTTTTTTTTGTTAAATTAAATCTGTGAGACTTTTTCCTGTCTGTTACTTTGGACCAAATTAAAGAAACAGTTTTTTTCACATCTATGATTAAAAACAAAGTGAGTAGAAATGAGGCAGGCTTCTTCACAGTGTGGGGGTTGGGGGTGGTGTAGTCCCCCCCCCCCCCCCCCCCCCCCCCCATGCCTTCATTGCTCTGGTTTCCCAGCATCAGAAACAATCCGAGTTGTTTTTCATCTTTCCTCTCGTGGAATCCTGTCCCTTTGACATCCTCGGAATAGGCTCCACTTCCTTTTGCCACCATTTGTGAAACTGTTAATTGACCAATTACTGTGCTGATGATCTGTCACCGTTACCAGTTGTAATGCTATCCAGATTTTTTTCTGAGTTTAAAGTGACGTGCCGACTCTCACAAGGTAATTTGCCGTCAAGATAAAGGCAGGAGCCGACTCGTTCTTTATTCCTGTGATGTTTGAAGTTTGGCCTGTTGCTGAGTCGGCCTTGATTAAAGAGCGAGTGGTGCAGGAGTGTGGATGGAAGTGTGTGTGTGTGTGCTCGAGACAGCTGAGGTGGAGGTGCTCCTCCACTGATGGGTCCCGGTTAAACATGGTCTATCTGCAGGAAGCAGCAACCCGCATGGCAGCCCCGGCTAATGGGAATCTGCTGCCTGTCATCTACGGCCGGGGCCATTTCATCAGAATGTCAATAAGGGGGTGAAAAAAGAAAAAGAAAAAGAAAAGTGGTATAGAATTTCTCTGGCCTGCTGATGAATACAGCAACGGTCAGAGCAGAAGGAGAACAGAACAAATGTGGCGCCCGAAGGGGAAGGAGGGCCGACTCCGACTGGGGGGAGATATAGATTGATGAGGGATTGTTCGCTGGGAATGAGATTTCATTAGAAGCTGTAGGTTTTCTCCCGCCAGCTGCAGGTATATGGAACAGAGCTGTGTCACAAAAGCAGTAATACAACCTCCCCCCCAACCCCCCAACCCACACACAGACAAACAAACACACACACACACACACATACACACTCACACCCCTGATGTTTACCATTCAGATGCGACGACAGGGTTTGTCCAAGGCTGCGGAGGTAACTCAGATGTGTACCGGCTGTGTGTGTCTGTGTGTGTGTGTGTCTGTGTGTGTGTGTGTGTGTGTGTGTGTGTGACAGCTGATAGGGCTCTTTTGCCTATGACTAATAGATAAAAGCCCTGGAAGAACTGCAGCTGAATAATTGAGGTCTTATGTAACGGTAATTGTGGCCCATAAATAGGGACTCACCTTTGGCAGAGCACAGACTGAACAAACTGTTCACTTCTCAAATCTCTCTCTCTCTCTCTCTCTCTCTCTCTCTCTCTCTCTCTCTCTCTCTCCTTCATCTCCTCTTCATGTCTCCCTGCCCGTGTTTTAATGTCTTTCAGGTGTTTTGTTTTTGTCTCTCTTCCTGTCTCAGTCTCTGTCAGTTTTCACACACTGAGCAGTGACAGTTTTCAAAGCGGTGCCTCGTGGAGGAGCCGGTATTGAACAGGAGCCTCGGTGAGATCGGTTTGCTTTAATTGCTGTCAGCGTCGGGACGGGAGTGGCAGCGAGCGGCTGAAAGGTTTCACTCCAAAGCGCCGGGTCGCTGCAATGAAAGAAAGGTCTGAGCAGACAGGTTTAAAAGCAACCAGAGGAGTGAACTTTAACATTAAACGGTGGATTCACCCACGCTGTACAGAGTTGTGGTTTTATTTACCCTGGTTTTGATTTCACTTCCGTCTGTCTCACACCTGTCAGGTTCTCTGTTTGCACACAGCACAATGTTTACATGATGCCATTAGTCATTTTCAAAATGTCCCCGGTTTGAGACGGAGGTAAACAGCGAGCGGGTTCATCGTGGAGTTGAACGACAGACTCCACCGGCAGATTGTACCGCCGACTAATTAAGCTAATGTTTGCTCCATTAGTGAGTTGGAAAAGCTTTTCTCTGTGACTTGTTACATTTCCAGCTGTGAAGAAAAATAATAGGCAAGGAGGTTTTTCGGAAATAGGACAAACCCATGTGGAGAAAATAACGTCTCTGATTAAGAGTGTGGATTAATGGAATCTAATGAAGACCAGGACAGAGCTTCTATCATCACAGTCTGATAGATCTGGCTAATCGTTCCCAGTGTAACCCGGGGCTGGGTTAGTCCAAATATCCTGGATATAAACCATCTTGAGCATTTGAAGCCAGAGTCTGTGGGAATGGAGCTGGGGTGGGTGGAGTCAGTTTCAACTGTCAATCATCCAGTTTAAATAGCATCAAATATGTAATTCAAACTAAACAAACCCCCAAAATTTATAAAAACTGTATTTAGGTAGATAGAAACCCAAAAATTTGAATTTTAAGTTTAGTCCATGTCCCATCCACTAACATGGAGGAGGTGGGGTTTATGATGTATACTGCAGCGAGCCACCAGGGGGTGATGGAGGTGATCTGGCCTCTCTTCTGGTCAGTGTGTGTGTGTGTGACCGGCGGCCTGACGGGTCACTGGGTCTTATCATCATGTCAGAGGCCGTGACGAATGTCTGTCTCGTCTCAGTGAGATGTGACTGGTAGAGGGGGGTGGTGGTGGTGCGGGGGCGGGGGGGGGGGGGGGGGGTAGTAATGATTTAATCACGGTATAATGGATGGACGACATCACTCAGACCTGGATCAGTGCAGGTGTTTGCCACCCTGACGAGGCTCCGGCTGATGAATCTCACTGTCACGGCTGAAAGTGATGCTGTGGTTTAATCTTCACTGTGAACTGCAAACGCAAGTTGTTTATTTTTTTGGGGACTTGTCAACAATTCATCTCTCCGGCCACAGACGCGTGACAATCAGCTGGAGTGTTCATCGCAGGAGGCACTTTGCTTTTTGGGAATTTGGCTAATACACTTTGGCTCAGGATTTATGAGGACGGGGAGATCGTTCTGTTTATTATCAAGTGATCTGACAGTTTAAAAAAATAGGAAAAAATACCAGAAACAAAAGTGACGTCATTAAATCTTTATTTGTTCGACCATCAGCGTAAAAACCAAAGATCAGTTTACTGAAAATCGTCACATTTGAGAAACTGGTTTCAGACAATATTTAATAGTTTTACCTGAAAATAGGCAATGAATTAATATTTTATACTGTAGCCGTAGATTTACTTTGTTGATTTTTATGTTGAATTAATGAATTAATAGTCTTTAGAGGTGATTTAGAGTCGGTTAGATGTAGTCTTGTAAAGTAGTGGTAACTTACATTTTGATTAACTGTTAACTGCGTGACACAAAAAACAAAAGTCAGTTGTGACTTTTGAAAATTCAGCATGACTGATGGAATCATTGTTTCTTTATGGTTTGAAAAAAAAATGTCCTTCTTATTAAATCAAGAAATCCGCCGCCTTTCAAACTAAAATGATATTTTATGTTTCAGAGTTTTAATAGGGCACCAATCACCATTGTGTCCTACAATACCTTTTATATTAAAATGTTCAAGTCAGTTAAAATTAGTCAAATGAAACTGAAAGATAAACGTTTGAAAAGTTGTTAAAACCATGAAGCTGTGACCTCAGAGAAGCTTGAGTGAAGTCCTTCGTAAACTCAATTATTCGAGCAACGTCCATTTTGAATTAGTAATTTGAATTTATTTATTTATGGTTATTTATTTACCACCTAAGCCTCATTTTCGGCTCCCATAGTGTTTTTAAAGCTCAGGGTTAGGGTTAGTTATAAAACCTCCTGCATTAAAAACAACAACTAGAGTATAACACACATTCCTTCGTCATATTTCATTTCTCTGAACACCCACTCTCTCTCTCTCTCTCTCTCTCTCTCTCTCTCTCTCTCTCTCTCTCTCTCTCTCTCTCTCTCTCTCTCTCTCTCTCTCTCTCTCTCTCATGTGAGGCTGCCAGTTAATTCTCACGAGCCACAAAGTCCTGTCGGATAAAAATGAATGGAGAATGAAAAGTGTGTGAAGGGCTCTTTGTGGCAGGGTCCAGTCTTTGAACGTGGCTCTAATTGGAGAGCTCGACGAAAAGTGAAGGAGCGACGAGGGAGACTCACAGGGGGGCAAACACAGAGAGAGAGAGAGAGAGAGAGAGAGAGAGAGAAAGAAAGAGGAAGGCAAATATATGTGAAATGATAGACGCACACAGGGAAGTGGAGACGAAAGCTTCAGTCTCAGGTATTTTTAGACCTTTTTTTTTCAGTCTGTGAATAAAATGGAGGCCGTTTATTGTCTTTGCTGGCGTCAGGCTGTCGTAGCAGAAACTTACACATCTCAGCCGTCTTCACGAGCAGCTTTGTAATGCTGACAGACGTGGAGGGAAGACGAGGAGCTGCAGGGGGCTTTTCAGGATGAGCAGTACAACGTGTAGATGGCCGGCCACGTGAACGCCACCCAGGCTTTGATTGGTAACAGGAGATGATTACTACGTGGCTACAGCTACTGTAGAAGCTCTGTTAGAAGACGATACAGTGTGAATACCCACTGAACGGATATTTAGATGCACATACACTGGTTAAATATATAAACGTGTATGTGCTGAGTGAGTCCACAGGCTTTGCACATTCCTCAGGCGCCTCAGAGGCTCAGAGCGCCTCGTGACCAAATGTGGATGAGTTCTCGTTGTGGATTGGTAGCGAGGCGGGATCAGGTCACCAGAGGAAATATTATAACTCCCGACATCATCTGTGGTATGTGACGAGGAACTGGAGTGTGTGAGCGATGAGCAGTTTAAAAAAAAGAAGCCACCGTATGGAAAGAGGCCGTGTCACAGGGGAGAACGCTTCTCTGTGAGTCGTGTGTTTGAACGTTTCTTTATGAAGAGCCTTCAAATGATGTCACGCCAAAAATCTGAGCATCCGTAGATTCACGCTTCCAAAACTCTACGTTTTACAAAGTGTCTCTCAAACGACAACAAATGCTCATCAGCATCAGAGTCGACATCAACAGTCTGTCAAATACCAGAGAAGATCGTTTCTGCAGTGATGCTAAACTTAGCTGCAAACTTGTAATAAGCCCTAGCAGCGGGTGCATAGCCGCCGTTGTTGTCATATTCTAGCCCATGCTCATTACACAGAGTAACAGAGGGCATGTGCGACTTAAGCTGTGATGTCATCGTTTCCCTAACGCTCTATTTTACATGTGCACCTGGACTCGTACACGCATTTGTGAAAATATCAGTTTTAGTGACTTAAAATCGGCAGACGATATCGATCTTCTTTGGAATAAAACCATAATGAATAGAGTACATAGAGTAGCACCTCTTTTAACACTGTATGAAATATATATATAATATCTGACCAGTAGTAGTCTTGTCCTTTCAACGTGTTTATCTCCTTCTAAATTATCTTCTGCTGTGAGAAGTGAATAATTGGTTAATAGAGCCGACACCACAACGGTTCTCCGGTGGAACGTCCTCGATGGCAGCAGTTGTGTGTTTGTGTGTATATATAGTCTGTGTGTGACAGCGTGTGAGCCGGAGAGAAGAAGAGTGTGAGTTCTCCGCTGTCTGTGCAGCCCCATTATCTGGGGGGGGGGCAGCACCTGTAATGTTTAGCCGATGTGAGTGTTGCTCGTTCTTTGGGAGAGAAAATATATCACCTGAGCCCCGGATGGTTTTTTTGGGGTCGCTGCTCTTGCGCCACAGCTTCGCATGTCAGCAACAGGGCCGTTCTCGCTCGCCCCCCCCCCCCCCTGCACCCACTCGCCGGCCCCGGGCGGCGTCCTGATGGAAGCTGATATGATGTGGTCCTCGGCCGCCGGAGTGGAGCTGCTGAAACAGATGAAACCGGCTCTAAGAGGCCCCAGTCGTCTGCCTGCCAGGCGCCTGTAGAGACAGATGGAGGGGAGCACATCACAGGCGGTGCACGAGGAGATTACTGATGGCGGTGTGGAGGGAGGTGGGGGGGGGTGAGCAGCCTCGTCCTCCATCTTCCAGTGGCACCTCAGACCTGTGGCACGGGGGGGGGGGGGGGGTCAAGTTAACATACAGGAAGGAAAATTTCTCAAATGAATCAGTGGCGTGGACGAGAGAGGAGGAGATTAGTAGAAGGAGCAGAGGAAGGAGAGGAGAGGAGCAGGCAGGAGGATGCTCTGCTCCTCCAGGAGGTCACAGCGCTTCTCCTCTCCGTCTGAAGGAGGCGGTGTCACCATGGCAACCGGCTCTGTGTGCGTTTCACTCTGCGTGAACACATCGGCTGCGTGTGAGCCTCCATCTGATGCGTGCCTGTCACTCACTCTGCGTTTCTCTGCAAGTGTGTGTGTTTTTTTTTAATGTGCATCAAGTGCAGGCATGCGTGTGCCAGAGGGGGATGCACACACACACACACACACACACACACACACACACACACACACAGAGCTTCATATTCACAGTTTGCACTGCAGGCTTTATTTTTAGCACGTGGCACTTATATAATCAGGGTGACACTGGGGGGAAATAAAAGGAAGCAGAAAACACATCTCCTGCGTGTCCTTAACCCTGAATCTGCTGCTTTCACTCTCTGTTTCTCCCTCTTTACATCGCCCTCCCTCGCTTTCTATCCTTCCTCCCCTCCATTCTCCTCTTTCTCCATCCCTCTTTCATCCTCTGTGCTCCCTGCCTCATTATATATTTGACTCTGCATGTTCTCTTCCCTTTTTTTCTTTTTGCAGCTCCTCTGTTATCCCACACCCGCCATCGGTCTATCCTCTTTTCTAGCCTCCCTCCCCCCCCCCCCCCGTCTCCCTTTGCCGTGACAGTCTGCAGCCATGGCAGCGAGAGGAGGGGAGGAAGATAGAGAAAGAGAGAGAAAGAGGATGGGCAGAGAGACAGAGAAAACCAAAGTGGGAGGAAGAATTATGAAAAGTGAGGGTGAGAGAACGAGATGGAGAATAGATGAGGGGGGTGGAGGTAGAAATGAGAGAAATAGATGAGTAGAGAGACAGAAACACAGAAGAAGAAGGAAATCGATCTTGGTGTTGTTTTTATTGTTCTTTATTGAGTCTGTGCTCGTGGCGATTTTGTATTTTCTCTGTTTCTTTGACGCCATTAAAGCGTAGTAATTTATCAATTTCATAAATCAAGGGCCCGAGAAAGTGCAGTGTTGAATTCGGTGCGATTTGGACTTCGGTTCAGGTTCTACGTTCTGAGTCGAGCTTCACTGAACATCTCATTGTGCAGCAGCGGGGGGGAGGGGGGGCATCAGTCCAGCAGCTGGTTGCCTTGATGCGGCTGCAGAAAAGACAGTGTGACCAGCATCACCACAGGACAAACTAACAGCCCATTCCAGAGAGGCAGGTTCAGACTCTCTCTCTCTCATACAGGCTTTCTATGTGGGCCATGCTTCACACTCTTCCCCTCCTCCTCCTCCTCCTCCTCCTCTGCCTCTTCATCTGTGTTGGCCCATTCCTTTGGGTAATTTGAGAATAGATGACATTTCAGGCTCACTTAGTGGGATCAGTGCAGAGTGGGCTCCAGGAATCCTTCTACCAGCGCTGTGGGAATAACCACCTTTTCTCCGGTGACATTCAGAAAAGCACCGCTTCGCCACGCGCGCCGTTTCCTTTAAGAAAAAAGGTCGACACGCCGTGTTCCATGTGGTCAAGTGGAGCACGAGCTGAAGGCCACATCTGGAGCATCATACAAAGAGTGGTGTGTGTACTGTATACATGTACATGATCCCGCTACCTCTGAGGAAAAAACTGCTGATGCTATCACCCCTAATTGCTTTGTGTGGACACCCAGTGGTGCCGGTACCTCACATGAAGCTCCTCGCACACTGTAGTTAGTGAGACGCCGGAAGCAGCTGCTGATGTGCAGCTCTTCAAACAGCTGAATTGCAAACCGGGGCCGTTTGGCGATAAAAGATGTCTCGGCAGTAAACGCAGCGAGGTCCGTGCTTCTCGTGGCAGAGCCGTTGTCGCTCTAATTTATTTGTGATCTGGAGTGTCGCTCGTTGAACCGTCACCCTGCGTCTAAATAAGCATTTGTGGAGTTAACGTAGCCGGAGATATGATAGTTTTGACCGAATGCAACAATGCCTAGTCATAACATGAAGTAGAAATAAGAACCTGAATACGAATCTAATATTTCTCCTTTAAAAAGTCTCAATAACCTCCTAAATGGGCCACTGGGCTTTGTAAATGTAAAGTAGTGCATTTGCTAGGGAAGGCTTTAGCTGTGGGTTGAAACCCATTAGATCCACTGGTGAGTGATAACAGCAGCACATAACACTGTTTGTGGGATTGTCTCAAAATAAACTACAGTGCCACACAATGCTTCCCTCACTGCAACAGTCCTTGTTGTTGTGTTTTTAATAGATTTTGGAGTCTGATATTTTAATTGAAAGAAAATGTCTCTGCAGCTTCCAGAAAGTTCTTTAAAATGTTGTTTCACCTGCATGAGGACGAATCCCTCTTTACCTAAGTCAGGACTTAATTATGGATTATTTATAGTTATATCTTAACAGGCTCAGATATATGTTTTTAAGACTGACTGCTGCTTTGGGGCAAAACCTGTGTGCCTGCACTAAACATCCCCCTGTGTGTGTTTGCAGATGTGTGTCAGCGGGAGCTTTCATGAATGTGCCCCCCCCCCGTGTGTCGAAACCCTGTGCTCGTTCACGTGTGCGCTCGCTGCCTGTGTGTGTCTGTGTGTGTTTGTGTGTTTGCACTTCACAGAACCGAGGATGGGACAGAAATGTGTTGGCACCTCTGGGAGCATGCTGCAGTTCCCCAGTGGCTGTCTGACTCGTTTGAACGCTACCAGAGCGCTACCTGCCTCCCCCACCGCCGAACCAGCAAGATCCACTGGGAGGAACATGAGGTTCTTCTTTGCCAGCGACAAATATTTAACCTTTACCCAGCTCGTACATACTTTACTTTTTAATGTGCGGTTCTAAACATGATGGCCTCTGCTTTTACAGTGGTTACATTAAAGTTTATCAGCAGTGAAGATGATGGTGGACACAGGCTGGGTGTGTTGGTGCAGCCGGAGATAACGGACTAAAACATCGGGGGCCGACTGGAAATATGTGCCAGCCGTATAACCTGCTCACATAATGAACTTTCATTAAAGTTTACCGTAATTTTTATTCAGGTCAGTAAAGCTTCAGTTTTACGATTGAGTTGGATCAGCAGTGCATTAGCACACAGACACACAGAGGAGCTGAGATCATCCAGACACTTACTTCAAGTAAGAGCAACAGCACAACAACACAATAAAAATAAATGAGTCAAAACAAGATTCATAAATTACAGCACAGAGTAAAAATTTTAAAAATCCTCAAAGGGAACTAAAGACTGTGGTTTGAGGGAAGTTTGTAAATTATTTCAATTATTAAGGTGGATGCGTAAATGAAGTCAGGTCGGTGCGTACACAGGGGATGTGTAGTTATATCGTGTGCTGTGTGTAATATTCTTTCTTTAAGTCACTTTGATGAGAAGATGAACATAATATTGAGATACTTTTACAAATCAGGTGTCAATAATCGAGGCAAGTGGAGATTATCTGAGAAAGTTCAGGTTTCTTTCCTCCCACAGTCCAAAAACATGCAGGATGGGGTAAGTGAATTAGTGGTTGGTTGATTCTGTGTGTTAGACCTGAAGTATGTAGGTGACCTGTCCAAAAAGAAAGAGGACTTATGTACGGTTGCTTATTTCAATTAAAATATGACTTTTATCATTTAAAAGACTGAAAGGTGTTAATATGGTTTAAAAACTTAGAATTATTCTGGATTACTCTGTGGAGCATCAGGCTGACTGGTTCCTCTGTGTACATTACACACAGACGTGAGAGTGGTACAGATGTTACTCTTGTAAATGTACCACTTAGAAATATACAATATTTAAATGTCTACAACTTTAATCACAGTGATGATGTAGAACTAACAGTTATGTGTCTTTAGCCACCATGAGGTCCAGTTTGATGGACCACATGCTGGGGCTCCGCAGCAGATAAACTTTGGCCTCACGCGGAGCAGGGAGTGATGTGTTTACATGCAGATCCTGGTTTCATGGTAGTTGTGAAGTGGCTCTTTTTGAAAAGGTAAATAACACGGGTCAGCTCCTTTGTGTGTTTATTCAGTTAAGCTGCTTTAAAACGCCAGCTGGTGCAGGGATTGTTTCTCTGCCAAACTCCTGCGTGGTGAGCTTGGACACCTGCCTCCTCCTGCCTCGTCTGTCTTGACCTCCTCCGAAGTACAAACCTCGTATGTATGAATCTGATAATATGGAAAACTATCTCAGGTCAATAAGGAAATTACATCTGGAAGGTATCCAGGGATTACGCTGGCAGGGCCTTGGACAAAGCGGGGAGGCATCATTGTTGTTCTTGGATTACAGAGCGAGGCAGCGGAGCGGTGACCTATCACGTTGTTGTTGATACAGCTTTGTGGTTAGGGCAGGCCGGCTCCCGCACACACTCGCTTCATCCGGCTCACGCACACACTCGCTTCATCCGGCTCCCGCACACACTCGCTTCATCCGGCTCTCGCACACACTCGCTTCATCCGGCTCCCGCACACACTCGCTTCATCCGGCTCCCGCACACACTCGCTTCATCCGGCTCCCGCACACACTCGCTTCATCCGGCTCCCGCACACACTCGCTTCATCCGGCTCCCGCACACACTCGCTTCATCCGGCTCCCGCACACACTCGCTTCATCCGGCTGATGTTCACTGCTGCAGCTGAGTCGAGGGGAACCGGCAGTTAGTGAGCTTCACGGTGAGGCTGCGTTTGTGTGCATTGCAGAACGAGGCATTGTGCATGTGTGAGTGGAGTCTTACACTCGTGAGAGTCGGTGCGGTGCTGCTCGGCCTCACTGAGGCTTCTCCAGTGGCTGCAGTCTGGAGCCTGACGTCTCAGTGACACATCATTACATATTGCTCAAGGCAGTGAGAGCAACACTGACCTTTTATGCTGCTGTTGAGTTCCTTGCACATGTACGTTTGTGTGTGTGTGTGTTTGTGTGTGTGTAAGTGCACGTATGTGTGTGGACGCAGCTGTACGTGTGGAAGCGTGGGCTTATGTGCATTGTTAATGTGATATCAACTCTTTAATTAGCTCTCTCTCAGTTCAAGCCTCCTCTGACATTCACCACTGGTTGTGTGTATCATGAGTAGTTTAGCTACGTGTACCCATACACACACACACACAAAACACACACACACACACACACACAAAACACACACACACACACACATACACTTCCTTTATTTAACTTTAAGCATTTAACATTTTTTTTTGACATTTTAATTTGGTCCAAGCCCCATTCATTAACATGGAGGAGCCGGGGTTATTGTGATGTTGTAGCCAGCCACCAGGGGACGACCAATACTTAAATCATTGGTTAGCCGTCATGTCGTTCATCTCTGTACACAGTCGACATTACTGCTTCAAACAGACCTGAGAGCAGTTTCAACCTCCTCATCCAACTCCTGACAAGAAAACCAATAAGCAAATTTTCTAAAATATCAAGCTACTCCTTTTTTATTCCGTCTCAGTTTTCTCATGGAGACGTTATTATCTGTTCTTCTTCTCCGCGTCCTCTCATTCAAGCAGGACCTGACCTAATATCTTGGATGTGAGTGGTCCGGGATGACATCCTTTGTCAAAATTCAAAGCGCATATGTGTGTTTTCTCTCTCCTCTCGGCGAGGCAATATTGAACCGAGAAAGTGTCGACTCAAGGGGAAGGGAGGTGTCAGATTAATAACGAGGAGGCGCCACCAGGGGCAGCGGAGGAGGCAGGAGGAGCTGGACAGGATGTCCTCACGCAGGCGACTGAGGAGCATGTATGTGAAATGTTTCAGGTTTAACTCAGGTTCAAATAACTAACTCCCTTCACTCCTGACTCTTTCTTCCCTCCTCCCGCTGCGTCTCGTCGAATGAGAGCAAGGAAACGCAGACAACATTTTAATTTTTAATAACAAAGATGGGTCATGACAGGCGCTGGAGGGAGCGGAGCAATTAGAAATGGCGACAGAGACCCCGGATGAGACAAGAAGGGGAGGAAGGACGAGCGGCGGCCGGGCGGAGGGAGAGAGAGAGAGAGGCAGGAAGGTTGGACGTGACGGACCGTCAGACAGAATCATGGAGAAGCAGGTGAAGTGTGGAGCTTTATCTCCGAACAAGAAGGCCCAGGTGTGTGTCTGTGTGTACCTGCACGTACGTGACATAAGCCGAAGCAGAGTCTTATATAATCACACATGCACAACTTTCCTTCTAGGTCTGAGTTTTTGGTGGAAACGTCTGCTAATGAAACGAGTTAAGAACATTACTCACCTTCGTTAATAGAAAAGTCACAAGCGGTGACATCATCCACCCTTTCCCCGAAAGTCACCCTGTCTCCTGTGTTTCTCCTTCACTAAGTGATTTCTCACATTTTTTCCAGAATGGCCTTCGACAGCTTCCTGTAAATATATGTGGTGGTTGTGGTGAAGGCGGGGGGGGGGGGGCAGAGCCACAGCAGAGGACGCAGCACAATGTGTTCAGTGGGTGAACCGAGCACACTGCAAAATAACAATCCCCACAAAAATAAACAAGTCTGCAGAGGTGGACATTGTGGCCGCGCTGCATTCTGGTCAAATGTGGGTTAAGATTAGGGGAGAATATGATCAGACTCTTGTCTCGAAAGACTCGTCTGTCATTTTTATTTTTAACCCGACATGACCTCGTCCTCGTGAAGAACGCAGCAGGAGAGCGTCCGGGTCAGGAGCTCGACAGGCGGCTGAGGACATCACGTGTTTCTATCCACAGCACATCGACACCGGCAGAGACCAAAAGAGCTCAAATCTCATTTTCATTTTCTCATCATAGAAACGTCATTGACACAACCACCCACCTGAGGTTTTCCAGACATTCTGTTTTCTCACCTGAGGTCACAAGTTGTGAGGATCAACTGACTTGGACATGATTTCAGGAGAATATCCAGACTTCAGTTCAGGTCTGTGAGCAGCTGCTGTGTCGTCAGTGTTTGAATTCATGGGGAGAAAAAAATGATAAATAACTAGAAGGCCATTCAGTCGAGCCACCGAGGAACAACAGTCCCCCGATGTTCATGAATTATTTCCTGGACAATCTGTGACATGTCAAGCAAACGTCTTATTTTTCACTGGTAAAGAAGTCATTCAAGTTTATCAAGTTCTTTCTTGGCTCACGTCCCCTCCTTCCAGGTTCCAACTGCTTAGGTCAGATTTGGTAAGTAAGCCGTCCATATTTTGTTGAAGCTCAAGTTATACAGGTTCGCTGGACTGGTGTGTCCTGGAGGGGAGCCAGTGGGGGGGGGGTGGGGGGGGGGGTCGTCCTCGCTGCTGCTCCACCAGCTCTCCCTGGTCGCTCAGCTCCACAGAGGATGGTGGGATGGCTTGACCCTCTGCAGCCTGTCACATCCTTCTGGTCAGAGCTCCTCACTGTTGCGTGAATGGACGCAGCTGGTGCGACGGATACACGCGGCTCCCCTCGACCACCGCGGGCCAACTGGGGGGGGTAGTGGTGATGAGGCGGATGTGGGCACGGGGGAATTAGCATTGTAGATTGGAAGGAGAGAGGGGGGGGGAATGGGCGGGGAGAGGGGGGGGTGTACAGATGGATGGACTTAGCTCTGAACAGGAGTCGTACGGGACTTTGGGCACAATTTGCTTCATTGGAAATTGAAGCTTTCGTGCAGCATATGTGTGTCCTCACTGAGATTCAGTATTTCATCCACACTTCACCAAGAAGCTTCTGGAGAGGAGCAATGGTTTCCATGTGTTGGGTGTTGGTGGTTTGCTCAGATCTCGGTCATGTTTCCAGTATAACGTCCATTCATCTCATCGGTTGTTTAAAACGATTTATACCAGAGCTTGTTTAAGGTTTTTGCTTTCTCACGCTGAAAAGGTTTACATGGATATTGGTCAATGGGAAATGTGCTGTGTGGGGACATAGAGACTCACCTGCCTTGTTTGAGTGGAGTTGTCCTCCTGTACCATGTGTGGGTGTGTTGTGTTGTGTTGTGTGCATTGAGGCGGCTGAAGCTGCAGAGTGCAAACCCGGTCAAACACGTAACACCTGAAAACTAAAGACACACAGGTACAGTATTTAGATGGTTCATGGAAAAGAGGCAAAGAGGCAAATGCATGAGATATACAAATTAAGTAAAGTAAATTAATAATAATAATACTTTTTTTTTGGAGACAAGGCAAGGCAGCGGGAGATTTTCCGCTCAGACGTGTTCACAACAACACAGACATCTCCACCCGGATTTTTGCTAACCGGGAATTTCTGCTGAAGTTTTACTAGGAGCTGGAGAAACTCTACAGAGAGTCCATATTCAGCCCCTCTGGAGAACATCTGGAGGATCTCTGGAGGATCTCTGGAGGATCTCTGGAGTTCAGTGCATGTCCAAAAGCAGCTACAGTGTGATCATACCCAAACTGCTCTTTATCCAGTCGCCATCTGTTCACACATCCAAAGCTCCTACTCATGATCTTCCATTCTGCCAGCGAGTCACACAGAGCGTCCGTGTGACGAGGACATGGACGCTCGGGTTCTCTGCTCCTCGCTCGCCCATTGATTCAGTTGGAGACGTCAGGGGTTCGAAACCATCAGGGTCATCCGTCTCTCTCGGGATGCTGAGGTAGAACAACACAAACAGGGACGACATGTGACAAGGAGAGAGAGAGAGAGAGAGAGAGAGAGAGAGAAATTACGTTGTTTCCACCTCAGACACAACAGAACCCACAAACCTGCTCAGAGCCTCCAGTGAACAAAAGTGTTTTACAAGCAGGATGATACTGGGAATCAAACTCCAACAATGTCATCACTGCTGTTACACACTACACACACAGAGACACACAACCACACTGGTATAAAAACCCTCTGCCAGATGGAGTTTCGATGCTTCTTGACTTCACACATGTTGCGGCTGGGAATGAATAGTTGATTTCATGTCCTGCTGACACTGACATGAATTACTTCTGCCTTGCTGAAGAGCACTTCAGGAGAGAGAGATGTCTGCAGGTTGAAATGAGGTCTGAATGATTTAAATAAACACACTCAGCTCACTCTCCTCTCTCAATTCAATGTTAAAGACAATAAGAGGATTCAAGGAACCAGAGGGAGACATGGGAGGTTTTGTTCTCACCCATCGTCCTCTGGTTTGTTTGTTGGTTTGTGAGCACGAGGAATTGTTATTAAATCACTTTCTCTAACATCAGAACATTGTTCACCATCTTCATGGATTTCTCAAGAGGGTGAGACAGTTCACAGGGGGACTGTTTGGCCTTGGAGGAGGTTTGAGCTCATTCTAGTTTGGTCATCGGAGAAGTTGTCCACAGGAAACCACGTGTTAGCATATTGAGGAGAAACTCTAAAGTACGTGAAGGTTCTGATCTGTTCTCTTCTTGTGAAGTCGGTGACTTTGATCACAGCTGTGGACGTATTGTCAGTCAGGAAGCCACACCTTCATTTCCATCTCCTGTCGTTGTCCCAGTGGCTCCGACCTCTTTCTGATGGAGGTTAATCCCCGGAGCATGCTCACTGAATGAGATGTCTCCAGCTGAGTGGCAGGTCTCACTGCGGGGGGGCTGGGGCAGCTGGAGGACGACCACTTCCTCTCTTATTTTCCTGCCAACCACTTCCTTCCTTCCTTCCTCTCTTCTTCCTCACATTTCACCCCCACCTCCCTGCTCCTCCTCTGCATTTGACTCGCTCCTGGGGGCCTGTGAACAGGTGTTATTCCCCCTGTCAGGGGCCCGCTCCACAAGGAGATGATGGTAATGAAGTTGGCATGGAGATGACTTGAGAAACCAGGTCAGCATCCCGAACTCACACACACAAATACACGCACACACACACACACACACGCGCGGGGAAACACTGCCAAGAGTGTCTAAAGATAATGATGTCACCGACGGGGGGGTGGACAGGAAAATAGAGTAAATGTGAGCAGAAGCATTTGTTGGAGCAGAGGATGTGATGAGTGTGAATATGGCCTGGACAGAAACTGATATGGAGGAAGGTTGAAGATGAACATAGAGAGAGGGAGGGGAGGGAGGGGAGGGGAGGGAGGGGAGGGAACATGCTGCATCCACGGCGTCCACACTCCTCTGGAGCTTCAGAGCAAATCAAGAAGGAGGAAACGCTGCTGAACCCGTTTAAGTTTGAAAACTGCAAATAAATGGCAGACACACACGGCTTATTAACGATCTTTTCATTAACGATGTAGCCTTGGCTGATTCGTTGGGTTCCTGTCACATGACCAACGTCTGGAAGAAACCAAGCGGCATCAGCCTTGTCGACTAATTACTAAGCGTCCCTGACCCTGTTGTCTTTGCTCACAGCTGTTGTGCAGTTTAATGCAGTGTTTGACAACCGTGCAACTGTTTACATGCACAGGAGATGTGTTTTCAGGGCGTGTTAATAAGAACGGGGAGAGAAAAGTGACACGGAAACAAAAAACGCTTGTGGACAGAGATAATTTTATTTTGAAAATACCGTTTTTTTAAATGAAAAACATAGTGGGGATGTTGCCGTAGGATGGGGAAGGAGAGTCAGGCTTGATGGGGCAGGTAATACCCCCCCCCCCCCACCACCACCACCACCACACACACACAGGCCTCCCTACCCGGGCTCTGACACACAATATCCCTGACAAACATGGTTTAAAAAATAAGGAGGAAAAGCAGAAGAAAGGAGGAACAACAGCTGCAGGAGGCAGCGGCGTATTGTTCGGGTGGAATTACGCGGTCACGCAGGGTGGGCAAAGAAGAAAGTCGACACATACTGTAAGGAGGGATTAGCTCAAGCAGCGGGGGGGGGGGGGGGGGGGGGGATGCATGAATATGGAACAAAGTCAGACTTGGGTCAGACAGAATTTGCATGAAAGTTCTTTGTGTTTGCTTCAGCTCGCCTGACGGGTGGGAGGGGAAGCTGCTGGAGAAGCATGAGAATACATGTGTGCAGAGAAGCTGCAGCAGAAAGGATCAGCAGCAGATCGTACTTCCTGACCTGAGAGTGTTTCCAGGAACTTCCCACTTGCTTTTTGTTTCGGAGGTTTTACATCCTGACAAACCAGGAAGTGTCACTGACTGGTGCAGCTCAGACCTCAAGGTGTCTGCCACCTTTGAACAACGTAAGCAAACAGGGAATTCAAATCATCATTGGTTTAAGGAATCCGAATATATCGATGTTTGAAAAGAAAGTTTTGGGAAATCCATGTTTTTGCTTTTATTCCTAAATTTTGTTTTAAATACAGAGCGGGAGATGCGAGTTTATTTCCTCAGCTCATCACAATATTCTCCTTAAAGCCCAAAATCTAAACAAGCTCACTAATTAACACTGTGTCGTGTTTGTGGAGCTAAATGCAAATGACTGTTGGTGGATTGGGAAGAAGTTGAACACTTAAAAAAGAGATATGAACAAAGTACAGTTCATCGTCCAATTTGAAAAAAGGTCACGTGTCCTTTCTGATTCCTTTTCTCCAGAGCTCCAGGATTTAAATTCTTTTCAAACATCTGAGCCACACAGCAAGAATATCATCGTTCGCGTTAAGCAGGGACGTTGCAGGGAGGGAGGGATGAGAGCTGAAGGAAGAGCTCCGGCAAACGAGATGTGAACCATCAGGCAGGCATCAGAATGGAGTCGACATGTACAGCTCGTCCTCCAGAGGTTTTCAACAAATGTCACGGTGAATGAAGAGAGTGATGGAGGATCGATCCCTTCAGTTCCCGCTGCTTCTCCCCCCCCCCCCCCCCTCCTCCAACTCTCCCATTCATGTCCCTCTGCCAGGATCACCGGGACACTTCCTGGCGTCCTGCCGGTCTCTCTGTCGTGTTTCGTGGACGTGCAGACTCGTAAACAGCAGAGTCCACGTGTCAGAAGTGTTTCTGCTGCTGTGACCAGTCTGCTACCTGATGGTTTGTGTGAGGGTGGTCTGGGATGGAGTCAAATCCCTGACCTGAATTATTTTTTAATTCCTTCCCCTGGTCCCAGAGGAATTCAGTGCTGATCAGACAGAACGCCCCTGTCCTCCCACCTTCCTCTTCCTCTTCCTCTTCCTCTTCCTCCAGGCAGGACGAGCAGCATTAGACCTCCACTCCACCACCTCTCACTTACGCCACCGTGCATCCCCTGCCCTTTGCATGTTCTTTCTACATGGCTGACTGCTTTAGACGTCCCGCTGCACACCCGCTCGCTTCTTAGTGCTTTTCCATTTAGCAGCAGCAGAGGGGAGCTTGTCAGGGGGCCTTCGTGCTTATGGACAACTGGGAAAAATGAAACTTTGCAAATGAGAATATACGTATTTTTTATTAAAGGGCGTAAGTCTGGACCATGGTCAGAACCAGGGTTCATGTCTTCATTTGGGAGACAATGAACTGGCTCAACCTCGTGAATTTCATTGCCACTGTAATATTTTCATGTTGTTACTTCCAGCTAAATGCACTTCCTACAAGCTTCTTCTGTTGTCTAATGCTATCTCAACTTCCTGCAACTGGTCTGATCCAAACCATGGTTCAGTTGGATCCAGGCCAGAACTGCCTCTTTTGGTTTGACACCTGTTTCACACCTGTTATCTTGGTTCAGACTACACGGTAAAAGTCTGAAGGTTTCGACCTGTTTGTGTGAAAACCCCCTGAAGAGGATGCCACAGAGGTTGTTGGAAACATTACTGATCTCTCGAAAGGTTCATGATATCAGCGGTTTATTCCTCACCCAGCCCACGTCTCTGCTGGTTTTACTGGTCACGGCTCATCCTGTCCCTAGCAGGTACATTCTGTGATTAGCAGAGAGGCTCCAGCGAATCCCATCTCCTGCTTAGTTAGCTGATGTTAATGAGGACTCGAAGGGGACGGATGATGATGGCGACGCGCTCCCTGGGATGGAATTAGCTGCAGAGCGTTCCAAGTTTCCCCCCCCCGAGGCTGTGGCCCTTATTGTCCCGTCACTATTGGCACAGACAATGGTGTGGTTAATCTTTTTAAGACAACACAGCGCGGGGGCCAGGGGGGGGAGAGAGGAGCCGTCCAGTAATCTCATCAGAGACCAGAGGACATCCGCTGATGGAGGAGAGTTCCTCCTTTACATGTCGAATCATCCTCCTCCCCTGGCTCCTCTCAGCGTTACCCCCCCCCCCCCTGTTATCCCTGTCTCTGGTTCTGTGTGCCAAACAAAGACACACACACACACGCACACACACACACACACACTCGTACACTAGCATCCTTCACTGCATTAAAGCAAGGTGTGATGTGTCAGGAGAGCAGTGAACATGTGAGGTGAGCGTGTGAAGGCTGTGATGCTATGACGTGGAAACACCGATCGTCACGGGGGGGGGGGGGGGGGGGGGGGCAACTTGAAAATATCAGAATCACTGGTTCTGCTGGATTCACTTGAACTCGTCCAGTTAAACCTCCGACCTGACGTCGTCTTCAACACAGCAGTAACACACCGGTTTTTATATCCAACATGTGTATCGGTGATGCTGCCGTTAAACAGATTGTGTTGCACTTGTGTTGTACACCTGTGAGTGATCAGCTGGCGAGCTGCGTGCACAGCTGTTGTGTTGTTGTGAAATGAAATCACCCAAACCGAGGAGGTGACGGCTCGATAGCTAATACAGGATTACATAAACACTGCTCGAGCGGTGACCATGACACCTGGTGGAAGGATGTGGTATCGTTCAGAGCCTGTGAGGGCCAAATGGGGTGTTAGCCTTTCGGAAGTCTCTGAGCACCCTTCAAGTTTGTTAGTCCGTCTGTATGCATCTGGGAAAACTCAGAAAATGTTGCAGAGGCTTGACCCTAAAGAAGAACTCATTACATTGTGGAGGGGATCCAGATCCCATCATTAATGTTCACTATCTTTAACCTGGCAAAAAATAAGACGTCAGCCTCGTCTCCAAGTGCTTAATGAGTTTTCTTTTCAGTTTGAGTGGTTTGGTCAATTTTTTTGTATTTTTCATTATCCCTCGCTTGCTTTGTAATATGGTTTAACTGGCAATGGGTCTGAAATCATCATCAGTAATAGCCTGGAGTCTCGGGTTTTAATATTTTCCTCAGGTTAAGGATTAAATGCTTCTGGGACAAACTCATACAATGCGTTACAGTGGCACGTGGAAAGTATAATAAAGAGTTTAAAATAATTAAATCAGCAAACTTTTTAAGACATCACTCGGCTCTGAACCCCCAAAAAAGTTAGGATTATGGTTAATTTTACCAACCATTTACAATAATAGAGGATGCGACTCGTGCATCAGCATACTCCTCCATGTCTCCCCCTCCAGTGGCTCCAGTTCCCATGGGCCCACCCCCAGTTTGAGAACCACTAGGTTAAATGAACCTGCAAGTTCTCTATAGAAACAAACCCAGTAGCGCTGCCCCTACAGGACAGGGGAGGTTACTCCACAGCGCAGGAGCTCACACACTTTGTCTTTGCTGTGCAGCCCCAGAAAATTCTTTGGATCCTGAAAACTATCAGGACATCTTTCTCCTGTTTGAGCTTGTGGATCACATGTGGTGTTTTAATCCATCATTTATAAATGCAGCCACTTCCTCTCATAGAAGCCACTCGATGGCTTTTCATTGGCAGGCCGAGTGACGTTGGCTCCGTGCAGCCCAAAGTCATTTCTTTATAATTAGGTATTTATCATGGGACCCATTCTAACATTAGAAGACACTACATTGGTTGCCGGCCCCGAGGTTAGAGAGCTGTGATGTACTGTAGAGAATTGCAGTGTAAAACCTGGCTATAGGCCTGATAAGAGTGTGTGTGTGTGTGTGTGTGTGTGTGTGTGTGTGTGTGTGTGTGTGTGTGTGTGTATGTGTGTGTGTGTGTGTGTTGTGGAGTGTGCACAGGAGCATTGTGTGTCCAGGACCTCGGGCTGTGAATAATGATCGTAATTTCATGGTGTTTTCAAGAGTTTGTGTGTTGCTGTGTGTGTTTGTATAATACTATAGGATTGTGGCCACTGAATGTGAATGTGAGGAGGTGGCGCATACACACAGACACACACACACAAACACACACACACACTCAATGCCCCCCTCCCTAGAAAATCCATGTCACTATTTTTAGAGCTGTGCATCTTCCACCTCTCAATCAGTGATGTCTCTGTGTCTGCAGCAAATTGAATGTACCCCCCACTGCCACACACACAAACTGACACACACACACACACACACACACACACACACACACACACACACACTGACACACACACGATTGTAATTCCATACTGTAGTTCTGAGGAGCCACTTTCACATAAAGCTTTGGCCTTTTATGGTTTTCATCTTTTTAAACGGTGACAAAGCAATGTCATGTCTCCTGTCAACCTCTTATCATCGAGGGCCATTCTTTTATGTGAATAATTTCCAGAAGCCTGCTGAGATAAAACTGTAACATCTCACAAATAAAAAAGGAACATGAGAGACATGTTTGGAGGATGAGAAGATGTAGAATGTGTAGAATTTATTATCATTCTAAACATATTATCGGCATCAATTTATATTTATCCCTTAATCCTTGTCATGGTCTGAACCGTAAACTGTAAAAAACACGTCTGCACTTCAAAATAAGACAAAAATGCAAAAATGTTGTACAAATATCCGGAATGCAGGTGCAACCATCTTTTTTAACATGGAGAAATATGTGAGTCAGATATATTAAGTTTACTTCAGAATATGCTTCAGAATTCAGATTTGACTGTTGATGTGCATATCAACAACTGAAACTCAAACACACTGAAAGAGTTCCGACCCTTCTCGTGTCCTCAGGTCATCACAAAGAACACAATTACAATCGCACATTTGCGAACACGGTAACACATTACAACCCCTCCCCAACATCTGCTCCCTCCACTGTAACTGTAAAAGTGGTGACATCCACAGAACGCACAAAAAGACACGATGCACGGGAACATTTGCACCGAATCACACATGGTCACACTCATAAATGTGCTCTCTGTTGCTTGATTAGAGACTCGCTGAGGCACGACTTTTTCTCTTTCTTTCTCCCTCTCTCTCTCTCTCTCTCTCTCCTCCGTTTCTGTCTGCAAATGCATAAAATAAAAGCAGCAATGTGAGGAGAGGAGAGGAGGGAAGGGGAGGGGAGAGGAGAGGAGAGGAAAGGAAAGGAGAGGAGAGGAGAAGGGAAGAGGGGAGGGGAGAAGAGAGGCTGCCTAACGCGTGAAACATGTGCTGTGGGCTGGTCAGCTGCCCGAGTCCTCTGGAGCGCAAAATAGCCACCGAGAGGCCAACGTGACCGAGAGGAGCGGAGATGGTGATGGAGACAACAAGACCTGATCAAATACTGCATGTGAGATCACCTTGTAGTAAAAATACGAGTACTTCTAAATGCGAAGGCCCAGGTTTAGGACCCAGCTGAGACAAAGAGAGTCTCATCATGTGATATAAAAGACACCGACAGGAGAAGGAAGGATCACAGAGGCAGCCGGCTGTAATTTGCAGGTTTTTATACATCTGTCTGTCTGTGGACATATTTCTTCAGAGGGTCTGAGATTACAAAACTTTACAGATGTGCAGTTGAGGCCTAATTCGAAGGCGGAGGTGGTCCAACCCTTGAGAAGAGAGTCATATTATAATGGTTTGATTATTTAACTCAGATAAATATGAAAAGTATGAAGCCTGGTCATATTCAAAAGGGTGACGCACTGTTTTAGGTTTGGTGAAACTGGGACTATGCTCTAATTAAAGCTTCTTGGTAGTTTCTCTTATTCTGTTCTCAGGGTCGTACGTTATTTCATCCATTAAAGAGTTGTATTGAGAAAGACGACTCAAGTTAGCTCCCCTGCTACTAGCTCACTAGCTAATCACTACATAGTCCACTGTATCGCAAGTTTGTGCACTTGGTGTTTCCCATAATGCATCGTGAAAAATTGTGTAGAACCGATAGTCAACATATACCATCATGCATTGCGCTCAGGGTGAAGAGACGAGTGGAGGACGTTCCTGCACAGGCCTCGGTAGTATTTCCCATGTAGCTCCTCTGGTCAGTATCATGACCACTATTTGCTTTGTTAATTATGGTTTAGAACGGAAGTCAAATGCCTCGGTACATTAATGTTTCATTGGGAGTTATGTTCAATATTCAATGAATTAAAAAAGCGTAGAGTGAATTACATCCATGAAACGAGCTGAGAGAACTTCAAGGCTAATGAAAAACTAAGAACATGATAAAAGTATCACTGTTCAAACAGAACTCGTGCGACAGACTGACAAGGAAAGTGTGCGATACACAAATGAAGCAGAAAGTTGTGGACTTAAAGACTTTAAGTCATGAAGAAAGTTTAATTCTCTCTTAGAAATGCAAAAAGATAAAATAAAGTTCTGAAGAAATAAAGTGTGAAAGAGAGAAATCTGTGCGACGCCACGAATGCCTTCCAGGGACGGTTCTTTGAAATGTGAAGACGTTGTGCATATATTGAAAAGCTTATCGAAACGTACCACTTTCTGAGATAGACAACTTCTTCCCTTTCAATGAGGCCATTTGGAACAAACCACTATGATCACTTTTGTCGGGACAACGTGTTCGATGAACTTAGCTCAGCATAAAGAGAAAGTGCAGCCAAACCCTCTAGACCACCTGCTAGTGGCCGGTTGTTGTAAAGGTCATAAAACCCACCTCCTCCATGTTAGTAGATGGGACAGGGATCAAATTAAAAGGTCAAAGTACACATCAAATACATTTTTTTTCAAATCTATCGTTTTGGAGTCTAGCAGTAAACACCACTCTTTATTTTTCAGCATGTAAATTGATTAAATACCAGAATATTTAGGTTTGAAAGGAGACAAATGTCCAGGAAAGAGTTTTTCATCTCGAACCATCAGCCAGATTTCTATTTCTGGAGCTCGTCTCTTCACATCTCTCCACGCTTTATTATTTCATTTCCCAGATTCCCTGTTTCCTGATGCAGAGGGGAGCCTGTCGCTGTCCCGACTCATTCATATGTGATGGTGTTTGTCATTTGGCTGCAGGCGGGTTGGACTTGGCCGGCGTCGAGTCTCTAAGCTGTCACAGACCCACGCCCAACACCCAGAATAGCCCTTGTGCGTTTCTTGCCTTGAGCCCTACCATCTCCTACCCCCCCCCCCCCCCCCCCCACCACGGTGCTGCTCTGGCTCTCATGTTAGAGGCCTGGCTGCATCCTCTCTAACTTCCTCCTCTCCCTCCCTTGTCGGCCCCGATCAGACACTTCATCTCTGAGTGTTTTACTGCGTTGTGTCCTTGTAGAGGAGGACCTTTGGGCTCGCTCCAAAACATCCCCAAAAATATATAGCCCCCCCGCCCGACAGACACCACCTACCCCACCTCCCCCCCCGCGCTCGCCTCGCTCTTGGCTCAGAAAATATGGAGCACGGCTGTCTGTGTTTTTTTTCAATTCCTCCCCTCCGCCATACCTTTGAGTGTCCTCTCCTCCCTTTTGTCTTTTTCTCCTTCAGCACTGGCAGTCAGCATGTTTTTATGGAGACAGTGTTGTGAGTCTGCATGACAAGTGAAAACCGACCGGCTCCTCTCCTCCACTGGCCCAGCTCCTCCTCCTCCTCCTCCTCCTCCTCCTCCTCCTCCTCCCACAGTCCCTTTAATGCTCAGCGATGTCCCTCGTGTCCTGAGTTTCACAGGTTTCTTTGTCTTCTGTCAGACGTTCTAACAAAAATAATAGTTTTCACAAGATGCAAAGGATTCGGTGACAGAAAATCTATCTGTTAATAGATTATTTACTCTATTAACAGATAGATTTTCTCTGTACAATTCTGATATTTTTTTTCTTTGGCTGTCAAACTGTAAAAGATTTTGTTTTTACAAAATTCAAATCCTCAAATCCTTGAAACAGCAAAACAACCAAAGGTGTTATTCAACTATCCAAATAGATTAATGATTGTCCCTTGATTGTCTTTAGATTGACTAATTCATGGCTCCATAATGGACGTACTTTTCAATTGACTTACAACCACATCTTCCGAGGACTGTCAAAGAACCTGTGGTCATCATTCATTCTTAGGAGGAATACCTATTAAGTTTTTGATAAATTCAACAAAACATTTTCTGGTGCATATTTTATCCAGAATATTTGTATCTCGTCATTTTCAAATAAAAGTGCAGTTCTCTGGACAGGAAACAAAGTTTTTATTTATATTCTCACCGAAATAAAGTGTCTCTATTCTTAGCACATTTTCTTCCACTAAATCATTTGCAGAAGTTGTTTAAATCCATGTTTACTTGGCATCAGCTACTTCTGCAGTTTTTTTGGCGCCAGTTCTCCAGCTAAAAAGCTTTTATCCAATTTTTTTTCTCAATTAATTTAGTTTTATTTAGTTGTTAGTTCTGTGAAATGATACAAAACTGTAAAAAACACACTTCTCCCTTGTCCCCTGAATCCAAAGGGGACTTCTTCAGATTTCTGTTACACCCACATACCAAAACCTTGAGAGATTCATTTAATAATGAGGAGCTGCAAAGCCTCAGATGTGAGGAGCTCACTTTAATGAACCTCTGCTTGATTAATGACTGATTTAGTTACTAAGATATCTAAAGTTTTGTTGATTAATTTGCTGCCCATCGACAAATCCATTAGTAACTCATCCTCACAGCAGAACCCGGCCAGCCACTGGTGTGAGGGGATCCCTGTTCAACGTGGCTCTGTTGATCCACAGCAGGAAGCCGACTGAGTCATTGTCGGTGACGGCCCGATGGCAGCTTCATCCTCCTCATCCCTCTGTTGTAAACTGTGTTATCCATCACAGGAGTGAAAGGGATGAACGTGGAACGTGTCGCCTTCATCCCGTGTTATTGGCGTTCTCCGGACAATGGGTTTAAGGGGCTGGAGTAAACAGTGTGTAATCTGTCAGGGACACGGGAAGCAGCATGCGTGGTCTCCCGCTCGGCCCCTTCATCCACCTGCAGCGTGCTTCGCCTGCTGAGCTCTATACATGCGCACGTGTCAGGGGGGGTGCACGGATGCTGTAACAGCCCGTGTGTGGACCCCTGACTCCCTCCAGGGACACTTCCTGTGTGCCGTTGAGCCAGATGCAGACGAACGAGAGGAATCGAATGAGTTCTGTGGAACGTGGTCGTGGGGGGGTTGCCCACTTGAGTCGTGCATGTTAGAATGTGATGACCACGGGATCAGAGGTGGAATCCTGTCACAGAGGCCCCATTCTATTACGCCCCCCCCCCCCCCCCCCGACTTGCTGGTCCCACAGAGACGGATGCAGGTTGTGAGGGACACCGAGGTGGTGCTGATGGAGGACAGCTGCAGTCCTGCTGCTCTGGAATCAGAGTAACCGGACCGGGCGTCCAGCTTCGTGACTACCCAGGACTCCTCTCCACAGCGTTTATAAATAAACCTGGCTCCCAGCTCCTCGTCGTGACTTAACTCACAGGAGCACACACTCCCCTGCGAGCCATCATCCCTCCACTCCACTTTGTGTATCTGCATGTTTCACGTGTGTGTGTGTATGTGTGTGTGTGTGTGTGTGTGTCTCCCACTGCAGAGACATCCGACGCCCTCATGTCCTCCAACTGGATATTGTGAAGTCATGTTATATTTTATTGATCAGGCTGGAGCCCCTCACCCTTCGGGGTCAACGACAGCTCTTTGTCCCCTGAGCCTGAAGCGAGTTAGGGGTCGATCGCTGGAGGCCGAGGACAACGTTGCGTTTTTTTTGTTATTGTTTATCTTGTCGTTGAATCCACCGATAGTAAATAATAGTAGATGAGGTAAATGTGACTGGTTGTTGTTAAGCCATAACACTTTATTTATGATGTTTTTCTCCTCTATAAATTATATAAATACTAAGAAAACACCAACAACCCAAATATATTGAACATTAGATTCAATTTAAAGCATTTTTCTGTAAGACAGTAAAACTTTTTCTTTGTGAAACCATGAATTGTGTGTTTTTCATGTAGCTTCATTAACATTAATGCAACCAGTGAATCAAAGTGCATCCTCCATTTTTCTTTTTATTATTTCTGAGTCATCACACAAGTTTCATCTGTCGCCGGCTCTGATTGGACAGAAACTATTTAAAAAACAGTGATTGTGATTGTTTGCGTTTCTTCAGCCTCTTGCTGCCTGAACTTCACTCACATCCGTCTCCCTGTGAAGACACCTTCCTCTGACCGTGTCCTTCCAGGGACGCTCAGGGACGCCTCAGCAGGGAGGACACCTGTCAACACCAGGGTCTGAATCTGGGTCCTGTGGATGAATGGCTGCGTCTCTCAGTACAAGGCCGTGCAGTCACCTCAGTGGGACTGAACAGAACGAGGGACACTTGAGTTCTTGTAGATTTTTAGTTTCGGTTTTTTGTTGATGTCAGCAGCTTCAAATCTATTTTACTTCCTGTTTAAAACCCTTTTGGCTTCTTGATAGCTGGTCTTTGATGGAAAGGAGACGTGGAGAGGAGGAGGATATGAGGAGGAGGAGGAGACGAGGAGGAGGAGGCTTTGCGGCTGTGGAATATTAACGCTGATGTTAGCTTGTCCTCAGATTGGCAAGAAATCATTGACGATTGTGTTTACTGGCTCTTTTTTCTGTGATTGCCGGGGTACAGCAATAATCAGGACTATAATGAGCAAGGCCTGTAATCCCTGCACTTGGTGACAGAAACTAGGCCTGCTTAATTAAGGCACTGATTTCCCACGAGGCACCGGGGCATTCCCCCCCCACCCGTCCTCATCATTGGCCCAGACTTTCTGGATTTTGAGTGAAGTTGTTCCTGTGAACTGAAAGGGCTGAAAACTGTGGAGGCTCGTCTCTTGATCATCCTTTCCTCTCTTTCATGTCACCTTCTCTCTTCTCTCGCTCGTTTCCTGCCCCTCCGTTCAGGCCGGTTCTCTCCGATCAAGGTGCAGAGGATGTTTTCTGCTCAAACTTTTTCAGGACCAGAGCTTCTGGTAATCCTGCCACCGTCGAAGCCTTGTGTGCTTCAGCAGCGGCTGAGTATCAAGTAAAAAAGTGTCTGAAAAGCTCCCGGTAGATTAGAGAAAGAGGAAACTTTCAGGAGAAGTGGGAAAGGTTGTGTTTAGTTCAGTCCAGAAAGCCCAGGGCCGGGTCGCTGGAGGCAGGTGTTTTATACAGAGGGACAGGGAGAGAGGAACGAAAGGTCTCAGTTAATTGCAGCACTTTGGACTCGAGCTTCGAGTACCTGCACTTCTGCTTTTGGTTGAAAAATCTTCTGACTTTTGCAGCGTAAAAGGGTGAATCTAGACCAAAGGGTGAGACTAAGGTGGACGGGGAGACGTGGGTATCGCACGTATCACTTCCTGTGATGTGTTCCGCCACATACGTGCTATTATAATATTTAGTGTTTGTGCAATAAAAGCCAGAGAGGAGACCAAAGCTGTAAATCTGCTGTCGGTGAGGGGGGAGAGGGGGCGGGCGGCTAAAGCAAATTTCAGCTGCAGTGTGGTTTTTGGCCACAGAACAGAGGGAGGAAGATGTCTCTCTGTCTCCACCACTCCCCGTCTCCCCCCCCCACACTGCTCCACCTCTACTTTCATGTCTCTCCCCCTTCACATCCCTTCCTGTCTCCGTCTGGACTTCAAGGAGGAGGCAGGGGCAGTGCAGCCGAGGTGTGAACCCTCTAATCAGCTGCCACTGAAACCTCCCACACTGATACTCCACTTAATGGAGCCATGTCTGACATGTTAGCATCTATAAGTCACCTTCACGTAGATTTTGACACATTAGCGTAATTCAGTCGAGCAGAGGAGAACAGTGGCGAGGACACGTCCCTCTAGCGCTCGGGTTCACTGGGACTTCTTTCTGCCAGTCAGCGCAAAGGGAGATTGCTTAATGTGACAGAAGAGGCTGGTTTCAACCTCTTGTTGAATTGTATATTGGCGTTTTACTGATTCATTTTGCTGTTAGACTTCAAATCGAATGACCCCAAAGGGGAAAGAAAGGGGAAGGATCGCAAAACTTTTCAAAGAGACAAGTCGATGGTCATTCGTGAAATACACAGAATTCAAAAATATACAATCTAGACCACCTGAAGTAGTTTGAGTCATGACCTAGCAGAGGGCGCTGGTGGGGATGGGGGGGGCGAAATGAACAGCAATTGAAGCTGCTAGCTCGTATCAAGAACTTATCACGACACGTGTGAGCATGCAAGAGTACCTGTACGTTAGTGTGTGTGTGTGTGTGTGTGTGTGTGTGTGTGTGTGTGTGTGTGTGTGTGTGTGTGTGTGTGTGTGTGTGTGTGTGTAGGTTGATCCGGATACAATCAAACACCTGCTGTTTGTGTGCACAGCAGGTGTTTGATTGTATCCACACACACACACACAGACACACACACTCTCTCGTTTGGACTGGTTGCAGCCTCCACTGTGGCTGATGCCAGGTGTTTCGATAGATGGTTGAATTATCGCCAACAAATGCAAATGCTGCTCAGTGATCCTCTCTCCTGCTGCCCTGCCTGTGTGGCTGTGACAGGTCGTAAGTGAAGGTGTGTTTGTGTAAGAACACATCGACACAGTACTTATAGAAGTTGTCAGAGTGCCAGGGCGGCAATTATAGTGTCCGGGGGGGGGGGGGGGGAATCAGAAGAAGGGGTCAGCCTTGTAAAGTACAGCTGTTCTCCACGTACACAGTGTATAAGCTGCTTCCCTGTAGGGATGTGCTGGAATGTCTGTCAACACAAACTGATTCATTCTCTTTCTTACGTCTTTCTGCCATCGTGTCAGAGTTTCTCCCTTTTCTTTATGAATGAAACACCAGCTGTAGATGCCTTCAGGTCCCGGGGGAATATTCACTACAGTGACATGAAGGCTTCAAAGCAACAGCTCTGGTGTCGTTAGACCTCGTCACATCTGTGAATGGGTTGTTCTCCTCCGATTCCCTGAGCAGGTTATCGACTGTTTGAGGAGCAGATGGAGGGAAATCGCTCTGGACTCGTCTGAAAGAGCGATTATATAGGAGCTTTCTGATTGGCCTGTTGTGTTCTCTGCTGATGTCATTTTGAAGATATGTGACAAATCTTCATTGTGAACAAGCTGGAGAACAATGTGCAAGCTAGTGAAAATCACACTTTGTTCAAGATAACTAGACGTTTAATTTTGTTCGCCGTTTAATTTGCGTCATATCCTCCGGAGTCGTGACTTCGTCTGTCTCTGCTGTAACTTCTGAAGCTAACGAGGTGCAATTAAGAAAAAGTTTGCACTTTGCTGCTTCGGGTCGATTTTCATCGGCGAAGATAACAACTCCCATGATCCCACACTGCTTCACGATGTCATGAAGCGAGGTATCGTGATAAAGAGACCCCTAGTGGACAAAGTATTTACATGCAGGTTGCTAGCTCCAGTAGCTCAACAGTTTATCATGACATCCTACTGCATCGACATAAATAAATGAGTTTAGCTCCAGAGAAATAGAACACTGGGGAGTGTGTGTGCTGGTAAACTGTGGAGCTGCTCATGATGCTAACGTGGCTGCTGATTATTACCTGATTGTTTTTATTGACTTCCAACAGTCCCTCGTCAAATTAGGAGCTCGAATCAAAACTCCAGCAGAGAATCAAGGCTAATTGGACTTTAATGACATCAGATTTTTCAGAAATGTTGATCTGCTCTAAGATGTTGTTAGTGAATTAAGTAAAGATTACTGAGCAGTCGGATCAGAGAACTCCCCCTGAGAACTGTGAGGGAATCACCAGCTCCAGATCCACTCTGTGTCAATTAGTCTTTTATTGAACATTTCTTTGGTCATATACAGTGTCTGACTCAAATTCAATATTAATTGACACGATAAAGGCCTCGAGGCCGGTCCGGCTTTATTACGCAATTTAAAAACCCTGCTTTAAAGCTGCTTGGATCAATATTTATTAACTATGGATGAAATGACTGTATATAATGTGGTTTATAATGTGGTATATGCCTAATATCACCTTGAATGGCTGAATGACAGAGGTTTATTAGCCGACCCTGCAGTTCCCCTGAGCTGTGTGGAGCCTTTTGGTTTCTTTCAGCTCATTGTTTTTATCTCACGTCTCATCGCTGCTCTGTTTTCGTTCTGATGAATTAATTCTCACCGGCATTGTTTCAGCCAAAAGCTCGAATGAACCCACTGTGCACTACCTGTCAATCCAAACAGAGACAAAGACGCGTGAATATTAAGCCTTTTAAAGAGAGATTAGAAAGTTAAGTAGTGGATTTAAATTCCACCAGATGTCTAGAAGCACATTTCCAAATAAACGAGTGTCTTATAAGTTGTAACTTGTCAGTGTGATGTTTGCTGTTTGTTGTGTTGCTCCATAACGGCCCTAAGAACGAAGCTGGATTTAAATTGTATGTAGCTTTTACTGAGCAGCAACAGCGCCCCCTGCAGCCACATGTTGTGATTCGTTCTGTCCCAGCGATTTACAGTCTACCCTTCGTTTTGTCTTCTGAAACATAACTGAACACTGAATATTTCCCATGATCCTCTGCTTCCTCAACCAGAGGTGATGCCACTTTAATAAATCCACCAAACTATTCACCACCGTATTCTTCATATTTTGAAAGTTTCCTCTCGGAATATTGGAGATAAACTCTGGTTTTTAAAAGTCTTTAATTGAACTGATCTTCATCTGGACCTGATTTCTGACAGTTGAAGCTGAGACTCAGTCAGTTCTTCTCACAGGAGATCGAACCCACTCACCAGAGTTACAGTGAAATATATTTTTTGTGACAAACTTTGTTCCTATTTCTTGTATAGGTTTTTTATTGTGGCATTAAAAAACTGTACACATTACACAGAAAGGAGAAGGAGTATGTTTGTCCCTGGGGAACCTGGAAGTGTATCGCTGTATTTCTCCATGTGTACAAGTTGAGACAGAAATCGTGAGGCTGTTTTTTCCCTGCTCCTACATGTCGGGCAAGACCACAGCTCCCGACCATAGAGCCATGAAGCCTGTGTTCCAGATCCCACTCGTCTGTTAGACTCCAGCGTTTCCCTCCTCTCGTCCCTGATGAGAAGCGAGGTCCTTTTCCAGGCGGCGGCACGGCAGAACATCTCACCCGGCAATCTGAGGAAGGCCCTGCTGGGGAGAGGAGACGAGGGAGGATGAAGAGAGATGGATTGCTCCTCTCTGTGCGGTGTGCAAACAGCATCTCAGAGAGTCGCTCTCCCCTCAGCAGGCGGGATTCATACCCATCTGCACTTACCCTGGCCTGAGAAAGGGATTTAGCTCATGCATTACATAAGCAACATGCTTTAATTCCCAGTGGATATACTGGGATTATTGGTATTATAAACATTGTGTTTGCCGAAGGAGCACGAATGTACATATATGTGTGTTTGTGTGTGTTTGTGTGAGTGCGCCTGTGTGTGTGTGTGTGTGTGAAGGAGCGTGTCACTGCTTTGACTGACTGCATGTCACGGCACGAGAAGTACATCAGCAGGATGTCACAGGACGAGCTGCTTTCTGACTCCATACATGATACATGAGCTGCTGTCCATAATAAATGCTGCTGTGCCACTTATCTTATTAGCCAAACCCCTGCTTTCCCAACGCTGGGCAGAATAACATGTGTAGAAATTGTGTTTTTTGCTCGGATTGGGGAAGAGGAAGCGTCTTCCCATGAGATGTCAGACTCATAATAAAGTATGTCATTCCTATTTCAGGGCTAGCTGCGCCGCTGTCGCCTATTGTTGACTTGTCTGCTGCT